>NW_022707033.1:642395-649218 GCF_011630105.1 Anneissia japonica
GGTCTAGGCTAGCCTAATCACATCAATTTAAAATCAAATTTGTAGACATACTTGCCTTATATCTTAACTTGCAGGTGATTTTATTGGTAGACTAGTTTGTTTTTAAGTGTGTAAGTATGATTGATTTGCATGCCAAGTGAAATTAGTACCCCTATTTTGCTTTGTTTTACCGTACCGTAATTCTCGGCTAGGCCTAGCTGTACGCCTAGCCGATACGCAGTGTGGCCATGATGTGGCTAAGGAAAGTTTTGTTTTTCTGAGCATGTGCAGATTGTGTTTATCTGGCTCATTTGCATAACAATACTGCACATAAGGCTAATTCAAGTTAGACAGCTTAAACCAGCCAGCTTCCTATCCTGGTAACAGTTAAAAGTCCTTGCATTAATTGTCTTATTTATCTTCGAATAAACAAATAATGAATCAGAATTAAAATTGTGAAGAAAGCAATGCAAAGTGAACATTAAAATAGACCCACATTGTTTCTGGTTTCACTTGCTTGATAATTATGTTTCTTTTTCAAAATGAATACAAATGGCTTTGTTTATTAACAAACATTTTGAAAGTTAAACATGCAGGGCTATTATTATAAGGTTCAACAATGGTTACAAGTGCAATCATTTACACATTAATACAAAGTATAGAATTTCTCTTCTTTCTAGCATTTCCAAACATATGCATGTTGAGTTCCCCCATGAAGGGGAGACAAAATGTAGCAGTAAAAAAGTAGGCTTGGGTTTGCATGTCAGGAGGAACAAAAATCCAAACAAAACATCCAAAGCCAAAAAACATAGCTAATAACCACTATTATTATGATTAGGATGGCCTATATCCGATATTATTTTCGACAACATTACAAAAACCAGTTGCATGTCAAACTCTTTCTGCCATAACTGGCAGCTAAATAATACAATGCAATGCATATGCTATGAGCAGTGATATAAGCAATTTCTATACACCTTCCCATGATGCATTACACTATGAGTTTCATTAGCATGCACAAACAGCATTTTATTTTTATACCTGACTGCGAAAAACACCCTTAGTTATTCACATCAAAGTTAGTGGTTTTTTGTAATTTTTCAACTTTTTAAAATTATTCAAGAGCAGCCTAGAAATGTTCTTCGAATCGGCACGCTGCATGTCCGTGTTAACTGCGTGCTTCAAGGTCGTTAACGTGTTGCCCAGGGCTAATGAGTGTTTGATGCTTATCAAAGCATTAGGAGATGGTTGTAAATAAGGTTTTCCAATACATATTTTTAAGAGTCGTCTGAATCTGTTTGAAGCAAGAAATTTGCTGCTAAATTTTCGTTCTTCTCGCAAGCGAAGTATGCCTGGATGACATCATTTTCTGAGAAACCTAACTGTTTCAGCTGTTAAAAAAAGAAAGAAAACAAATGATTCACGGATTTTGAATATCATTTTTTTTGGATAAATTTCATTCATGTTTCTGGCACCAATTAACTTCTTAGGTTTTTTTTGTTTTTATCCAAACAATGGTGCCAGACAGATATGTGTATGTAGTAGAACCCCTACACAACAAATGGAGGAGGCAGACAGATATGTTTATACACTGGGACCCCTACACAATAAATGGAAGAGGCTGACATGCAAATATGTGTAAGCAATGGGACCCTGACACAATAAATTGAGCCAGACAGATATGTGTATGTAATAGAACCCCTACGCAATAAATGGAGGAGGCAAACACATATGTGTATGTAATGAGACCCCTACACAATAAATGGAAGAGGCAGACAGATAATGTGTATACAATGGGACCCTACACAATAAATGGAGGAGCCAAATAGATATGTGTATGCAATAATGTTGCCCATGCCCATTAACAATGCTGTACTTGCTTTGCATCATTTCACACCAAAGAGCTATTCAGTAACAATTTATTTAGGACTTGAATGCTTTGGAATTAAGCCAGCCAGTTCTATTATAACAGGATAAAAACAGAGTTTCTGTGCATTTTGTATTCTCTGCAAAAAGGCACGGTTTTGCGTACAGGTCATGTCGTCAAGACACCAGGTGGCGCTCTCTGTTGTCAACAGACGTAGGTTACCGTTCATTACGCCTGAATAACTGCATAGGCTTTCTTGAATAGGCAATTTAAAATCTAATATTTTACCATCAAAATGTACTAAAAACACAAAAGCTCACATTTTATTAGTTATCCAACACACATTTAAACATCAATTAAAATTTAAAAAGAAAAAGTAAGATAGAACATCTTAATAATTACGTTAGAAATTTGGATCAATGGTTTGTCAGTGGAGGAAATGACGCCCAGTTGAACGTTTTTTGCAACGATAGCAACAGGGTAGCATCATGTGGTATCGTGACGTAACACTGTAGTACTGTATAGGCTACTTTTCTTAGAATAGGTACACTTACCCTATCTATGGCTTCCCTTTCTTCCGGTGTGATTTGAATTGAGACTTGTGTAGGCTGTCTGACGGGCCCACCCCCAGTTCCTCCCCCACTTCCACCCCCAGTTACTCCCCCACCACTACCACCGCTACCACCGCTACCTCCGCCACTTCCTTCAGGTTCATTCAGAAGTTCTATGAAGCTCTGCTGATGTCGATTGATAAGCTGTTGGAAAAACAATTGAACATTGTTATCAGACCTCTCAATTTATTCAAGGACAAGGCACTGCACTTTACCAGGGTAAAGAATGAAGTGTGCTCAGGGTAAAAGTATAGAAAGAGGAAGAAATCTTCTGGTTTTAAAACAATGACACAATGAAAGTTTGAGAAGAAAAATAATGGAAGGGAAAAGTTGATGATTGTTTAAAATAGTTTTCTAATATTCATACTAGCATTCTCTCTACATTTTAGGCTCTGAAATTCAGATGCTTTGTGATCCTAGAGCCAGCATAAAATCACAGTGAGTGGCACTTGCAGTGGGTGGATCGCGGACTCTTGATTATACGCTAATGCCAGTAGAGGTCATGTAAATCTGGCTGCCAATTGTGTCTATCCTTTTTTTAATAACTATGTTCCTTATGAGACTAGCCGGGTGTCTGCCCAAACTATCAAATTTCCTTTGACAAAAAAACTGTTTTACGCCCATATATAGTCATGATGTGCCTATATATGGTCATGATGTGATGTCATTATGACCATACGTAGGCATGTCACATGTTTTTGTCAAATCAAATTTTATAGTCCTGACAGAACTCAAGCAAACTTTACTCTTTTATCGCAATTTTTGTAAAATCTAGTCAAAATAAATAATGCAGTATGCAATCCTTCAAAAAGACATTTTTAAATATTAGTGATATCCATCAATAACAACATTAATAATAATAGAAATACTGTACCTGTAATAGCGGTGGATTTGATTGACCTAGCTGTTGTAGAAGAGCGGGCAGGAGGTGTGGGTTTTGCCGTAACATATGTCTCATTTGTTGAAACTCTGGTTGAAGACGTAAAAATCCTAGTGGATCCTCTGAAACAATCAGTAGAGTATAGACATTTCAGAGAGTAAAAACAAGCAGCTTTGTGATTAAGTGCAGGGGTGTATGTAGCCTGCACCACATAGCATGCTTTCTCAAAAATACTTGCACCTCCTCCCCCCATTGCAAATTTTCAAAGCAAAAAAAAATATCAAGCTCACATAGTTAAAAACCACCTGAAATCACCTTAACTGGTTAGCTAAGGCCCCCTTTCCTAATCATCGAGCCTCCCAATTCATATTCATGCCCCACCATTCAGCCCCCATTTCAAGACTTCTAGACACGCCACTGATTAAGTGGCTTTCTCTGCTTATCAGATTTCTGTCTGATCAAACAGAATACAGTTAAACTTGCTTAAGTTGAATAATTTCTAAGTCTATAATAATCTTATTTTACATGCCAAATTGTTGTGTTTTCCATGCATTAACGATCTATATGTCGAATTTTATCTAAGTCGAACAATATTTCAGTGGCATTTTGGATTCGACTTAGGCAAGTTCAACTGTATTACTGAACTTCATTATTAAGCTACGTTCACATCAAGACCGGATCTGGTCTGGAGCCCGGACAAAAAATTGTGAGTTGCTACGCTTTTTAAACGCTGTGTTCACATTGCGCACGGAACACGGTTGTTCGGGTTAAGTACATATGCGTTCGATTGGTTCGAACCAACCAAGCTTGTTGCTGATTGGTTGAGAAGAGAAAAAAAGTAGGAGTACACGATACAAATGGCTCTCATATCCATCGGTACGGATCCGGAGTCCAGATTGGAAATCGTACAAATTTGATGTGAACGGTCCTTTATGATGAAACAGTACTTGAGCAAATTGTTATAAAAATTGAATGATGTGTACAAATGCCATAAATTCTACATATAAACATGAATAAAAATTAATAAAAATCACATGTAACAATAACAACAGTTCATAGACCAGGAAAAAAGTCTAATAGGCTAACAAAAATATATTTCTAAACTTAACATTTAATCATACACTAACCTGCACTACTAGCCTCTTGGCCAGGTATTTGAGCTGGTGGCACAGCTGCGGGCTGACCACCAGTAGATGCTGGGGCAGGTTGTGGTGCCGCTGCAGGTGGTTGGTCCGCCGCGGGCTGGGCACCTTGTACGGCAGCTTGTTGGGCCTCTGCTGCTGCATTCATTTCTCTGGTAACACTTTCTGGAATTCCCTAAAAAAAATTAAAAAAATTAATGAATGAAGGCGCCAATTCTGAATTGAATGATCAAAGGCGTGAGCATTATTACCCTTGGTCACTGGATAACGTACAATGGCAAACCAGCACAAAGTGCAACCTTCTCTGCTCCCCGAGGAGGATCCCTAGTCGTTCGCTACTTCTTTAGCGCACGAAACTACAACATTCAATGCCACAACATCCTACCAGGTACCCATTTATACTCCTGGGTAAAGAGACAAACGTAGATAAAGTACCTTACCCAAGGACACAAACAACTTGCACAGCGAGAGTTTTGAACCCCTGACCTCAAGGTTAGGAGTCCAAGCCACAATCGATACGCCAACCGCTTCTACAAGGTAGCTGACTTACACATGATTTATAAAGCTTAAGTTGCCCTGACCTTTGATCTGTTTTTTAAATTTTTTGTCTTCTTCATTACGTCAAATAAAACAGCAAAATGATACTAACGCTTAACAAATATTCAGTAGCTCTGTCTGGGTTGTTAAAGCTGGCGCGCAGGGCCAGCGTAACCTTGTCCCTTCCGAAGCCCATGGCCATCAGTTGAGAGACCATTTGTTCATACTCAGCACCAATAACTAATGCTGATTCAGCTTGTGACAATGCACTAGCGCTTGCACCCTCGATGTCTGCAGGAGCATCGGTTGCCTCAGAGACAGGGATAGGAACACTGAAATCAAAATAACAATTCAAACAACTATACAACAATAATAATAACTAGAAATTGCAAATTGCAAGTGAAGTGCTGCAAAGTACAACTGCATAAAATGTTCTTCGAACAAAATTATTTATGCGAGTCAAGTGAATATAATGAATAATAAAAATATAACAAATAATATGAGCACGACCCATTGTCTATATTAGAACAGCGTTGGTGCCGTGTACAATAGTGTTTTGCTGCAGTGACATCTCTCTGCTGGCTACTCGCTGGCCGATGACTCGCTGCTGGCGAATCGATCTGCTCATGTGTATAAAATGGTATTTATTTCCGAAAACACTATGCCAGTCTACAACAAGCGTCGCCTAAATGTAATAATTAGCACGTTGAAATAGGCTAGTAAATAAGTTTAACTGGGTTCGTAAATAATATTGGCCTCAAAATATTGTGGCTGAGACATGAGCCGATTAAACGCAGAAATAGGAAACCTAGAAATATAATAAAAACGCTGAATAGTACCCAGCGTCGCGACATGCCGACGTTGGTACGAGTAGGTTAGTCTACAAACGTCGCCTAAAGTAATTGATTTTACCCGGCAGAACGAAAGAAGGAAACTCCGCTTTTCAGTTGTCTTAGGCGATAGTTTTTATGACCTTTCAGAGATCAAATTGCTGTCAAGAATATGAATTGGCTGCTTCGCAGCAATTACATTAAACAAAAATAAAAATAGTCATATCCTTATAGTGTTTTCAGTATGTGCTGAAATTACATGTTTTTTGCTTGATTTGAGTAATTTTATTAGTACATATACTGTTATATTATTCTCCAATAACACTCTGCCCGTCAAACGCAGAGCTTGACCGCCAAACACAGAGATCTCTGTGTTTCAGGTTTTTTTTACGGAATCCATTAGATGGGGTAATTACCGACATGTACTAACAATTTGAACACTATATTCAGTCTGGACCGTAGATATTTCACTATTTGTTTGTTTACATTAGCGTTGAGCGGTATTGCTTTACTTTTACAAAATCGCGATTTTCTCAATTTTGTTTTGCAAAATTGTGTAAATCTCCAAAAGTGAGTCATTTTCATTTTACTGTTACGGATCACAAATTGTGATTAGAGCAAAGTGTTTGGTACCATTGTAAAGCTAAGATGTTTGTAGTTCTTGTAGTATTCACTACATGTCAATCTGGTCACCACACCTCAACGAGCTTCGGAAAAGTGTTAAAATTTGCTAAAAATCTAGTGGTGGCTGATACTATTTTTTCAAACCCCTGGCTGTCAGAGTGTTAAAGATGTTCACAAAACTGAAATGTGGCTAATTTTGATATCACCTCACTAGTACCTGATGTCCTTCTTAATAGATAGAGTTGATTTACCTGGCCCTAGCCTGAGTTTTTTCTGGTTCTGCTGTCTCTTGTTGAGGTGAATTTGAATCTGCAGTATCTGGGATTGGCAGAGCAGCTTCTGTGACAGTTGAA
>NW_022707033.1:649341-668112 GCF_011630105.1 Anneissia japonica
ATGTTATATTCTTTTAGCTGTGAATCATCACTCAGAATTTTACCTGCAAAAATGTTTAATTCCAGTTAGTTACAGTATATTAAAATTAAATTATTATGTAAAATGAAAATATGTAGAATTATTTTTTTTGGTATTTTATACAAATAACTATACTGTATATAGTAACTTTATAGCATCTATCCCTGCCCTCCAGCTAAATAATTAATTTGCCTATTGAATTAAAGTTAACTGTAGTACCTTGTTAATACATATGTTACATTGAATAAATAGTGATAGTGCATATTAATGCCTCAATCAATGCATTACAAATCTAGGTGTGTGCCACTGATCTGAAAGTGAGTGCCAATAAATACTGAATACTGAATACTGGCAAGTCAGTAATCAGCACATAGATATCAAAACCTAAAACAGGTATTCACTTACATTCCTGGTTAAAGATAACATGGATAGTGAATATGAGCTCTGGAAGGACATTACCCTGTAGTGAATAGGCACCTAGCTCAAAGAACCATTAAAGATGAATAAAGAATAAAGTACCTGCATAAATCAGTTTCTGTCCATTTGCTGGGAAACCCTCACTTCCCTTTTCACTTTCTATCTTCTCTTTTAATTCCTTGACCTGTTATTATAAGAAAAATTCACAATTTTAATCCAAAAAAAAAAAAAATTGCTAACTTCTTATGTTTTTAGCATCCTTTTACAATATTTTTTTACTGTATACCAAACACCATGAACATCAGTGATTCAAAATATAATGAAAAATGATTTTTTTTTTGTTTCAAACACTAAAAAATCTTGGCAATCAATTTAACTACGTACAACATATACAAAATTAAATAATATTCAAGAACATTCCATCACATAATCTACTCAACAATTACAATTATGAATTGAAGATCAAACTTCAAACTCAGGTAAGTTCTTGTTAACTAGTAATCTTTTTATTTTTGTTTATGAGAGGGTGCTATTTAAAGATGTTTTTAAAAATATTATTACAGTAGTACCAGTAGTTATTATATTTTCGATGGTGTTGCCTTTATGTTTATGCTATCATTTTGTGAGACATTTGGAACAATTTTCTAGGGCTGAGACTTAGCGGAAAGTTCAATTAACTAGATCAGAAGAACTGAATGTAGATTTTTAAAAACAGTTTTTTGACCGTTATTTTAAAATTTGTTATTGACTTTTAAAATTAAAGTTAAATATTTTCAATAGTCTGTGTGGTCATATTGTATGCTGGTCCTATAAAACAAGACAAAGAACCATGAGGATGAAATAATGTTTAATCACATGAAAGTTGATACTTAAAGGTAATGAATAAATAATAATAATAATAATATGATTTACAAAGTGCACAAATCCACTGCAGTAGTGCTTGAGGCACCCATTGAAGCTGGCGAGGAACACAATCATATCTTTATTATTTATCTCATAGTCATTAAAGGGTTCGATTTTCCCCACAGCACAAACAGCAACTGCTGTAGAAAGGGCCTTCTCGTGCTGTTGCTTTGTCGTCCTATGCTTGACAGCAAGCTTTTTGCTACGAGTTACAGAATAGAATAGAATAGACCTATTCTTAACAAATTTACAAAGCATGTTGTTGTAGAAGAAGAATAAATTGCTGTAGTAAAGCCATAGCCCACGGCAACTATTTGCTGATGGAGCATTTTTCTCCCCATTGATAGACCTTACGATTATTTTACTGCATTGAGATAGTGTGTTAATACAAGGTAACCGTACCCTGTACAGTATACAACTGGTACAAGCATGCGATGTCAACGATACTTTATAAAACTTGGTAGCGAGACCTGCTATAAAAATATTAGTCAATTTTAATCAAAATCCAGGCAATTTACAGCTACAAAATAGAGTTTTTATTGATAATTGAACAAGTATACTCTTGTAGTAGGCCTAGTAGTTGTTGTGTTTTAATGTTTAACATTTCGCATTTGTGTGGTTTTGATGTTGCCATGCAGAGGTGGACGCACAATGTAGGCCTGCACATGTTCAAACACTGCTGGTAAATGCACTGTTTTACTGACACTAATTAAAAAATTAATGGATGGTTTTTTTTCCACAATTTGATCAAACTCGCCCCAATTTAGCATAGGCCTAAACGTTAATTATTTAAACACAGCAGTGCAAAAGAAAAATTGGAAAAAAATTATGAGCCAGCAAAATAAAAAGAGAATCATGCAAGTTACGTGAAGTGAACTCTAGGCCTAGGACACTACGTATACTTAAATTTAATAGACCAGGGGAAAAAGGCAAACTTCACCGGTGTAATATTCCTTGCACTGTGTATCTACCTTTGTGTGGGTGCCTAACGTATTTCCCATATTAATGCTTACCGAACATGTTTCATCTATTTCAATTTGAAAAGTAACTTGCTGTAACGTTTTAATTGTTATAAGCATTATGAATAAACTCCCATCAATCTAAATAGTTCACAATTGGAAGTGTTCCGACGCCTTTTTGTGACTCCGGTAAACGGACGATGATATTCAATTTCTTCTACACGATGGCGGCCATTAATTAGTGAATGACGTTATCCGGTACAAGCGCCCTCTGTACTTACATAATTTTATTATGGAGTTTTTCTAGATAATTGCATATATAGAATACTTACCGGGTACCTATTTATGAAGGTAATTTATGTTCAGAAAAAAATAATATAGTACCATGTCTTTAATATTTTGAACTTATCCCTAATTTCTAATTCGTCATTTGTAAACCAATGGTTTTCGAAGCTCTTTTCATGCCTGTATTGGTGAATAGGGTATGCCCCACACCACCGATGATCCATCCATCACACATGTGCTTGTATCTATCTCTCTGGTGTTATTGCGGGGAACAAAAATTACCTAAAATATATGATTATATAAAATTCTTATGACTTCTTTTACTTTATCTGATTGATAACGTGTAAGTATAAATTTTATGTCAATAATGAATTTTCTAATAGTGATATTATTAATATAAATTACCAGAGCATGGCTAGGCCTGCCCCTAGCTAGCCTAGCTAGGGCCTACTACGAGGCTAGGCCCTAGGCTCCGGCTAAACTAAGCTAGGCTAGGCCTTGGCCTAACGCCCAGCCATATTTTTTTCGCTGATGTGACCCATTTTTTCGGGTGACAAGCTCAGATCGGGTCGGTCGATCGGGTTCATTCCCAGACGATAGGGCTCAACTTATTTTGGACTATCGGGGCTACTTTAATTTTGGGATTCATTATTGCATTATAAATTTATTTAACATAATAATAGCATAGGTAGGCCCACTGACAGGTAAGTCCAAGAGTATTTTTCGATTTTGTACCGCATACTTTTTCAACGAGGGGCCACATACACAATTTTAAAATTAGGAAAGTTCATTGCAGAACTAAGCACCGACAAAAGTTTTTCTCATTAGCTGCAGTCAACAGCTGGAATAGTCTGCCATATCACATTGTTAATGCCGTTTCTATAAATAAGTTTAAAAGCCACCTTGAAACGCACTGGCAAAACCAAAGCCTGAAGTACGAACCCTATCAAAGTATATCATATAGTAGAGGGACTCACAAACCTTAAACAGGTTTCCAGTCTAAAGGTCAAAAAGAAAATTGTTAATAAAATTATCATAATTCATATAATATTAATATTATGTTGGTCTTTATGTATTTTTTTCACTGTGGCTTGAGATACGGTACCGTATCTTAACTTTCGTTTGCTAAAAGTTACGGTAAATTGCATTATCCAATGAAATGCCGCCACCAGCATGACAGCATCTTTCAAAATCGCTCATTGTGAGCCTTTTTTTGCTGCCGAGTTATTACATACAAAACTGACATACTGTAAAACAACGGAGCATAAAAAAGTCCATAGTTGAGCAACTTGCCAAAAAAGAATAAAGTAAATAATATTTACCTGGTAGGCAAAAGATTACATGAGAATAGCACAAATGCACTGGAAATCAGTATACTGGTTTATCTTTATTTTTGTTGTGCCAAAAATATGAAAGCTGCATGGATGAAATTCACATACTGTATAATAATAATATTAATTTTTGCTTATATTGCATTATGCTAAAGCCTCAATGCGCTTAACAACAAAAATGAAAATGCTAGGAGAAAAGGAGAAAAAAATGTAAGAAAAGTACACGTTAAAAAATAGTGGCGTATCTAGGGGGTGCGCCGGCCGCACGCCCCTCCAAAAGTTACTCACCTTCCCCAGTCGCCCCACCAAAATTCATGGTCAAGTAGTGAAAAATCACCTTATTTTGCGAATTAGTGCCCCTCAACTGATCATCAAGCCTCAACTGATCATCGAGTCCCAAATCACAGGGACATATTGGAGGCAATTGATTTCGTCGCTCTAATAAAAATATAGGATATTTTTATTCAGCTTCTAATTGGTGAGTATATTTTCATCAGTATGGTAGTTCACTTTGGTAATCAGGATTGACTGATTATCCCCTGATTTGTAAATGAATTGTTCCCAGAGCTATAATTACCGTAACCCACTCTTCAATAAGCACCCAGGGTGCTTATTTGATATTTTACTGTGAGCCTATGCTTACCCAGAGCATTACCTATTCAAGAGCATTACCTATTCGACTTATAATCTTAGTGGTATAATACATGGGATGACATCTGTAATAATTATTATTTTTATTTTTATTTTTTAAAAGTTAATATTAGGCTATTGTAGAGTATTACTGTTTTACTCTATTACTAGTATAACTATATTATTGTTATTAGTAGCCTACTGTGACAGCCTGTATTAAACAGCACCCCTCTAGAGAAAATGGGTGTAGCCTACTGTAGGCAAAGTAAGCAGTGTAGGGTTGGGACTGTGGGAGGTCATTAAATAATCTTCTACTGTATTGCTAAGACATTGTCTACGTTGTGTTATTTTTTAGGTATGTAAAAGCCTTTATTTTAGATAACTTTCATTTTATTTGGTTACTATACAATATTCCAAACTTCTAGGTGGTAGAGTGGTATAATTGGTCATATTTATAGATGAACTTATTAATAATATTAGTGTATTTACTTCATATTGGTGATGTGTATCTTTGATTACTGTGTATTTCTATGTTTATGTTAGTAATAAGAACTATTTTCATGTTCTCATTCAGGCATATTAAATTATACAAGGCTAAATAATAAGAATTACTAGTTCCTCATCGCCTCGCACATTCATTTTCTTCGCTTTACCAATTCTTTTTACATTTTTTTATTTCCTTTATTTTATGAAATTCACATCAGTGCTTTTATTTGCTTTCAATGTATCTAATTGGTAAATGTGAGAAAGTAGTAGGTTTGTGCATTGTATATTTGGACCTTGCATATTTTCAGGGTCGCAAAAGGAAAGTTGACATGGTTACCATGGTAACTCCTCCTGTTAGTCATTAATTCTTTGCCAGTGGTTATTGCATGGAGGTATAAATCATGGTTATAGGAGTCCCATGGTAGGAATTATTATACTAACTATTAAAGTATTATTTTATTGAGTTATAATCATACGTGAAACACAGAGAGAAACAATAGTTTTGAAAGTATACAGGAAAAGCATAAGAAAATACAATACCATGTTATATTTGAATCATGTATATATAGTTGTTATATACAGAAATATGTAGTGTTATGTTTGAATGTAGATAAGTAGGTGATACTGAACCATATGTTATGTTTAATAACAATTTCACAGGTAACTTCAATAACTTTCTGGATAATTATATTTAAAAGTTATAATGTTAGAGCAGAGTTAGTTTATGGTTAATTATTTATGAATATTTAACTTTTTTGTGATATTACTGTACAGTATATGTGGCAGACAGGCCAAACTAGTCACTTGTGGCAAAAATTGATTTTTAGTTATTATTACAGGGTTAAACAGTAAAACGAGATCTATGAAATAGTAAAAGAATAATTTAAATCAAACATTTCATTATAAAGTTACAGGAGTTTAAACATACAGCTGTTTACAAAAACAATGTTTGAGAAGTCACAGTCCAAAACCCAAAAAACATGGGTGCAGGGCTGTGCTATTATATAAAATCACGATATTTATATATTTATGAAAGATTATAAAAAATGAAAACACATCCAATGCTTCCTAAATACAACGTAGTAATGCATCTAATGAAATATGCAAAACTAATTAGCTACATGTTTCGACGTGTCACATTTAATCATCAGGCAATAATGCTTATGTTGCTACTACCGGTTTATAATTATATACTACCGGTCGAGTGTATGACGAACAAGCAAATACTAAGCTACAGTAATTCAGGCCTGTATCCACGGGGGGTTTTATGGTTCGAGAGAATCCCCCTTTTCTGGCGAACCCCCCCCCCCTTTTCAAATTTCCCAAATAAGTCCTCCTTAGTCATGTACATAAGAATTATAATGAAAGCGTGATATTGTAGTGAGTTGTTTGTTCTGTGATGGATTTCCCCAAGCAAAGTAAAGGGCTTCTTATATCTTAAATTGATATTTATTGTGTGTTGAATCAAGAATACTAAAGTACTGTAGTCTGAATTATATGTGTTTTGCATATAACAGAGTTTTGAAGATGTTGAAAAATGTGTGAGAACTTGTCCTGAACTGAGTGCTCCTTTACCCATGTTTCTAGGTGTCTGTTGGTCTCACTCACCAATATAATACGTGCAGGACACCCTGCACAAGTGAATTTGTAGAGAACACAGGCTTGGAGATAGTTAAGACATAATCTTTTACAATAATGTAATTTATGATTTAAAAGCAATTTTAACAATAATATTAGAGCAATAATTTTTCACCATAGGAGTTAATTTTTTCCAATATCTTTATTCATTTGAACATTATTATATGTAAGGTACATCAATCTTTAGAAAGTCTTTAAGAAAACAAATACATACACAAACTGTAGAAAGCAAAAGGCTAAATGGCATTGTAATTGTTTAAACTGTGCTATCTTAAATAGATATGGCACTTGTTCGACCACGGCCGAAAGTAACTAGGCATCGGTATACCGACCCTACGATTATTAATCGGGCATTAGAAAGAATAAGAAGAGGAGAAATTTCGATTCAAAAAGCATCATCGATTTACGAAATCCCACATTCAACTCTATGGGATAAACTTCATGGGCGTCGACCGATCACCGGACGGAATGGCCCGAAAACGATCTTAACAAATGAAGAAGAGGAGGTAAGTATTTTACTTATCTGAATTTTCGAATTTCTGACTTAAAATTATTTTTGCACTTAAACATAGGCCATGTGAAGCACTATATAAACATATTATTATTTAAGTTAAAGGATCATTAAGAATAATTCTTGGTTTTAGATGTGTTGTTGTAATGCGGCAAGTGTATGATAAATGATAATAATAATAGTAATAATATAAATAATAATAGTAATAATATTAATAATAATAATAATAATAATAATAATAATAATAATAATAATAATAATAATATGTGTCGGGCTTAAGGGGAATCTTGTGTGTTTTTTCCCCTTAACATCGTCTTTTTAATTGTTCTTGAATTTCCATTGTCTAAGTTCCCCTTAAGGTAGGTTTTAGTAACATAATAATGATAATAATATTAATAATAATGATAATAATACTAATAATAATAATGATAATGATAATAATAATACTGTAGTAATAGAAAAAGAAAAAGTGTAGTAGTAGTGAAGTTAGTAGTAATAAACACAAATAACCTAACAACGCCTATCCTTTTTCTCAGCTTCTGGAGAACTGGCTGATAGAAATGTCCAGAATTGGGTATCCACTGACACGGGTACAACTTCAGGATACTGTAAAAAGAATCCTGGACAAAGATGAGCGACAAAATCCTTTTAATGACAACAGGCCCGGACGAAGATGGACAGAACTTTTCTTCAAAAGACATCCTCGACTTACTCGCCGCATACCAGAACACCTTGGCAAAGAACGTGCTGTGATCGGTTTTGCGAAGATTGAGGCATGGTTTAAGAACTTTTGGAGGTATGCCGAAGAAAAGGAGTTGCTTTGAGCACTAGATGACCCCACTCGCCTTTTCAATGCGGACGAGTCGGGATTTCCACTTAACGTAAAAACTGGTAGAGTTATCGCCGAGCTTGGTGCTAAAGACGTATATCGTTTGGGCAACACTTCAAAGACACAAATCACAGTTTTAGCGTGCTGCAATGCAGCAGGCTTTTATGTGCCACCTATGATGGTGTTTCCGGGGCGGAGGTTTGCCTACAGTCCATTAGCAGGCGCACCAGAGGGAAGTTTCCTTGGGAGAAGCCACAACGGATGGGTAGATTCAGAAGTATTTTTTAAGTGGGTATCAAACCACTTTTTGCCATCCGTTCAAAAGGCCGGAGTGACATTTCCCATTATCCTATTTGTAGATGGCCATGCATCGCATTTAAACCTTGAAACTTGCAAATTCTGCCGTGATAATGGAATTGTATTGTATTGTTTTCCCAGTCATTGTTCGCACATAATGCAGCCACTGGACTTAGCTGTTTTTGGACCTCTTAAGTCTAAATGGCGAAAGGCCGTGCAGCAATTTCAATTTAGTAATCTTGGGGAAGTAGTAGAAAAATGGACATTTTCGAAGGTGTTCAATGAACCATGGACACAATCATCCACCAAAAAAAATGCATCTTCTGGTTTTAGAAAGGCGGGTCTGTTTCCGTTCTCTCTAGATGCCATCGATAAACGAAAACTTAAACCATCTTGCGTTTTCGACAAGGATGACACCAACCATCACTGGACGGTGGCAGCTCAAGAGCCAGCAGTAGCGGCAATGCCAGGACCAGCACCAGAGTCTGCAGCGAAAACACCAGAGCTGGCGGCAAACTCCGAGGTATCTGCCACCGATACGTTGGTTCTGGTAGAATCGTTACTGGGCGAGCAACGGGTGTCGCTGTATAAGTGCCGGTACGACAATGGCTACGAACTTGCTGATGACTCTCAGTACACGACATGGAGCAAGCTCAAGGCTAAGGCCATACGTGAACAGCTCCAGTCAAAATCTCGTCCAGCTACCAGTAAACATCCTTGTTTATCCCTCAGGAGCAGGTCAGGAATCTTATCCCCACCAGTGGAACCATCTTCCTCGTCATCTTCATCTACAGCTTCATGTTCAGCAATTTCTTCGCCTTCTACTTCTGCACAAGATCCGGTTTCCTCAGCATTTCGGGAGCACTTGCGTATCCCGAAAAAGCAGAGGACTTTATCAGCCAATAAAATCAAATCCCGAGAAATGTCGAAGGCATTGTCTAGCGAGCAGTTCATTGCATATGCTGAGACGAAAGCCAGTGCGAAGGCAGCGTTGAAAAATGCGAAAAAACAAAGAAAAGATGAGCGTAAGGAAAAGAAGGACGTAGCCTTGAAAATGTTGAAGATAAATGGAAACATCTGTTCGAAATGTCGCAAAAAATATGACAGCAAAAGTTTGTGGATCGGCTGTGAGTGTGGAAGATGGTTTCATTGTGCAACCAAATGCTGTGGGATAGACGAAGCAGAAAGCATGACCAAAGAGGAAATTGAGTTGTTAGACTGGTATTGCAACTGCTGCAGTTAAATACTAAATAATGAAAAAGCGGTATTTTTTTTCTCTTTTGATTCATATAATTGTAATTCCAAACCCAAATCCAAAACTCGGATATATCGGGATGGTATCCGATAGGTTCTACCATAAATAAGTGATTTTTTCTCTTTTAATTCATAAATTTGTAATTCAAATCCTGAAACCTAGACCCAGAAACACTGGGATGGTGTCCGGCGGGGGATGGTTTTTACCATTATGTGTTTTTTCATTTTCATATTTTGATGTTTCCTTGCTGTCACTATGCCCAGTTTTATTTGATGTTGGTGGACAGACTGCATGCTGGTTCTTCTTTATAAATAAAAAAATTAATTAAAAGAATTTCAAGTTTTATTTAATGACAACCCATTATGGATCTTGTATAATAACGATATTGATGATGATGATGATGATGAAAAATAAAAAATGATATGATGAAATTTTTATATATGTTCAACATAAATAGGCCTATTCCTAGAGATGTCTCCCCAAATTCGTTCACCTAAAGTAATACAAAAAACATCACAAACATTTTATTAATAACAAATTAGGCTTTATCATAACATATGATAACAGATTGCTTTTAATAAACATATGTGCAAGGACGGGAACAATGAACAATATTTATACAATAGTTATGCATGTCCTGAAATGGGTAAAGAAAATGTTGCTGGAAATTGGGCACCAAGATCTGCTTGGCACATGCCTCAAACAGATATGAAACCCTTCAGCCATTAATTAGTTTAATAATTAATTAAGTAAGGATTGTTTACCATAAATGCTCGAATAAGTGTAGCGGTGCTTATAACGTTTTTGCAGGCTTCAGTGCGGCGCTTATTCGAGAGCGGTGCTTTAATATAAAATATCGACATGGCGCTTTCCATGCATGTGCCCATGTTAACTTTCTCACATATTCTCATAGTTCGGTAGGCCTATCATAGGTGCTACGCCATCGCAAATAAATGTTTATAAAGAAATGCTTGTGTCTTCATTGTTTTTGCAGGCTTCAGTGTGGCGCTTATTCGAGAGTGGTGCTTATAAAAAATATCGGCATGGCGCTTTCCATGCATGTGCCCGTGTTAACTATCTCGCATATTCTCGTAGTTAGGTAGGCCTATCGTAGGTGCTATGCCATCGTAAATAAATGTTTATAAAAAAAATGCTTTTGTCTTCATTGTGTTATTTATTCGTTTTAACACTATACATTGTATTTAAAACCTTGTCTCCCAATTAAATGCCGCAATGCTTATTGGAGAGCGAAGCTTAAGAAAAAAAAGAATGTTTGGTGTGGTGCTTATTCGAGAGCGGTGCTTATTCAAACATTTACAGTATATTCACAAGTGTCATAATGAATGTACAGTAGCTATTTAATGACTGTAATATTCATGCTAAACTATAGTCTGATCTCATGTAAACATTATTTTTCATTTCACCTGTAGTTCATTTAGCCTGTCGAGGATGATTGGTCAGCGTACCGTACTTAACATTTTGTGTGTTTTTAAAAAAATGGAATAATTACTCAACAAATCATTACAGCAGTGTTTGGTAAAGTTTATAGTTGCCTAAAAGAAAATTAATACAGTATCCTGAAAAATGCATTTTTCTTTCGTTCTAACTCTAGACCGAATTGCTGTACTACGTTGCTGTCAACGTCAATCAGGCAACGGACAAACTGTGCTAGCGTCATGTAATGAAGCTTTCACTTTCTTGACCTAGCATGCTCGCACTTGGCAACATCCCATGAGATAAGACGAAAATGACTTTAAAAATTGAATAAAAACATAAAAAATATAATTTCATAAATTTTTATTTTGTTGTCGTTTCATAATATATATAAGTGTGACATATTTGAATTTCATCCATGTAGCTTTCATATTTTTGGCACAAAAAATAAAGATAACCAGTATACTGATTTCCAGTGTATTTGTCCTATTTTTGGTGAATCTTTTGCCTACTATAGTAGTTTGCCGCCAGAATTTTAGCCACGCCAATGTAAACACCTTGAATGGTCAGTGGGCTGAAATTGATTTTGCCAACAGATGATCGGGCCCATTTCCGGACAATTGGGCCAATTATCAGTTAAGATAACGGATAATACTTCAAAAACTAGCTCAAATTTACATCACTAGGAAGATAAATGCGCAGAATCTTAACCACTCCATAATACATTGGTGATATTAAAATTAGATCGAAACCTAATTTGTTGGCAAAATCTGTGCGGAAATTGGCCCTTAATTTTCCAAAATGCACGGACGATTTTCTATGCCTAATTTTTGCGCATATGATAAATTCTAATTTTTGCGCATATGATAAATTCCTCCGCGCAGGTCCTGCTTTACAGTCTAGATTGGGCATGATCGTTCTGGGCCTGATCATCCTGGGCCTGATCATCCTGGGCCAGATTATCCTGGACCCGATTATCCTTGGCCCTATCATCTATGGGCCTGATTGTCTGTAATTAATTTTAGCTGATCAGACTCGTTTATTCATAAATGAGTCCTGAACCTTTTAGTTGTGTAGGATATTGGATGCACATATTTGTCCTGAAAATGTTGTTTATAAATCAATTATTAATATTATATATTAGGCCCACCTCAAATTTTATTTGACAGGAGAGGGAAAAAACGAAATATAGAAAAGTGTTATCATGGTTATTGTTACAATAATTTTAAGCTGTTTTAATGCATACAGCAAGTAGGAATAATAACCATTTCCTACTCTCTTTATGCTGATAAATAAACTTAGGCTATATTTAATTTAAAAATTGTTTTTCAGGTTTATTTGAAAGTTGACTATCCTGATTCCAGATCAACTCCAAGATGACGTCTTTAGCTACTCAGTTGAAACAATTAGCCCGCCCTCAAACAGAGGCAGTACAACTACGAGAAGATCCACACCGGAAGTCCCTGCTCTTTGACCCCAAAGAAGCTGCACGCCTAGACCAAGAGACATTCTACGACATTGGTGAATGATTTATGCAATTTGAATTTATTTTGTAATTTGATAAATTACAAAAAAATGATATTGTATTGCTTTGGATGATCACATACAAGTGATGAATTGTTAGGTCAATTTGTAAACATGGTGTTCAGTCTATAACAACTCTCTGCTCTACCTTTGCAAGGTTGCAGTTAGTTGGGACAACTATTTCAATACAGTACAACAGTGAGACTCCATTCCTAAATTTCATTAGTATTTAAAAACAAACATGAAAACAAAATAGAATTTTCAATCCCAGTTAAGCTTAGCAAAGCTAAGTAAGCATATGAAAAAATAAAATAAAAAACTTGAATGAAAACGATTCTCTTTGTGTCCTATATAATACATATCCGAGAATATTTTTATACATTGTTTGGCCAATATTGGCGATTTTAAATAAAAATATTTTGCCAGTATATCCTCAACTATGAAAAAAAGGAAATTTCATTAAAAAAAAGAAATTTCATATTTATTTTTATTACGCCCTTCGCCTCCATGAACTCCCCGAAAAATAAGATATGTATATTTCTTAATTACATAAATTTAAAGCTTTTATAAATCTCATTACTACACTGTTTATTTCATTATTTTAATTACATTTTCCGCCATTCTCTGACAATCTTTAAAAAAATATGTTTTCGAAACAAGTTATAAGAAAGTTGCCCCTATATATCGTGGTATAAATTATTAGGCTTTTAACACTTTAATAATATTTATCTATTTAATTTTTTCAGGTTTAAATGGACTCTATGAGTTGATAAATTTAGATACAGATTTCCAAGAGTTTGAAGCAACCTTGTTTGACGAAGCTTCCAAATCTCTAGAGAGGTCTGTACAGTCAAAAGAATTCAATGCCAGCCTAGATGACAAGATCAACGAGTTCCTTCTGAGACTCATACCATACTTGCCGTTGAGACAAGCACATAAAGCTCTCGAGTGGCTTGTTCATAGGTAAGTATGATATATAAATTGACTGGGACATAACACCCAACTCAGCCACCACTGGTGAATATTAATTACAAACCTATTTTTTTTTTTTTTTTTTTTGGAAAATATACATAAAAAAATGTCTGTTGTTACATACAAGACATTAGCTTTCTCAATCCATTGACGACAGAAAAAGAGGTAAATATAATATGTATTAATAATAAAAGATAATAATTAATAAAATCTTTGGTTCAGGTGGGAAGTGTTTTCATATATAATAATGTGAATCCATGTCTGATTGTTATTTTTATAACTTGATCATTTTAAATTAACAATATGGTGTTTTAATTTAATTTTTAAAATTTTTCCAGATCTTACCATAGACAGTATATTAAGGAATAATCATGAATAAAGATCAGTGCTGTAACATTTGTGGACTTGTTTTTTAAACCTTTAGACCTAGATTCATGTTGTTTGCCAGTGGGCCTCTGATTACTTTGCTTTGCACTAGTTAGGCCCACAAAGCACACCAACGCTTTTAAGCGACAAGGAAAACTGGTCATAATCAACATATAATTTATATACTATTTGTGTGCAGGTTTCATATCTACCATTACAACAAAGAGGGTCTGATGAGATGCATCCTCCCCTACTATGAAACAAAGATCTTTGTACGTATTCTACAGCTGATAGACATCAGTGATCCAACAAGCCATTGGCACTGGCTTCACCCACTACAGGTAAGTTAATAATCATGTATAATATTAAATAATAATATAAAAATAAAGTTATAACATTTTATTTTTGTAGTAGGCATGTTTTCTTAACTTTCTGCAACCTCCACCTTAGAGAATGAATTATATGTAATTAAGTATTATTGCATGAAAAAACTTGACACAAATATCTCAAATCGATTTGTCTGGTTCTTATGTGTTTTTTGTTAGAATGCTGGGGTTCCATTGTCCAGGACAGTTCTTCTGAACCAGTGCAGTAGTAATCTTGGCTTTTTAAAGTTTGTTGGTGATATTCTTCTAAAGGCGATTAAGGTAGGACATATAATACACTGAAAATTGGTCATTTTAACACATTTTCTAATTCATTCATATTTTAGGCTTTCAGGATTGCACTCTGTACATATATTACTTTATTTATGGTATTTAAATAATAGAGGTAGAAGTAACATGGGTGTCTTTTGTAATTTGAAACCTTACAAATTATACAAATGTGAGATTTTAGTGTGTCAGATTCTGACAACTGTGTTGTTCTTTCAAGAAGTATCTAAAGCATGCATTTATTTTCTGTAGATTTCATTTGTTTGTGTTGGTGGGTGCACTGCATTATTGGCAGGTGGATTGCTTGTTAAACTAGTAGAATACATACAACTCTTATGTTTTTTTTTAACCAGGCTCATTCCGGCAGTAAGGAGAACGCATCCAATGTATTGCGAGTAGTGATAGCATTTTATGCATCAACATTTGTCGGTACTTTAGAAAACATTCGTGTCATCACAGAGAACCATGTGTCTGCTTTGCTTCCATATCTACTGAAAGGCCTAAAATCCAAGATGGTGGATTATAAGGCAGCAACATACATGGTGGTATGTCAGTTGGTTGTCAAGGCAACATTGAAAGAGGAACTTCTTCATCCACTCATCAATAGCTTAAGCAAGGTTATTCATTTGATTTATTTCATTTCCAGACTTTAGACACTTAGGCCAGACTTTTTTTATTGGTTTGTGAACATATATTCGTAAAAATCATCAGAGGAGGGCAGAAAAAAAAAATAAAAGTTTTGCTTTCTTATTTATCAAATAGTTTTGCCAAAAACATCCAGACACAGGAGAAAATAAAAATAGAATTTAAATGTGTAGTAATGGGATGGTTAAATGCTTTAAATTTATATAATTAGGAA
Source organism: Anneissia japonica (assembly GCF_011630105.1). Lineage (NCBI taxonomy): Eukaryota > Metazoa > Echinodermata > Crinoidea > Comatulida > Comatulidae > Anneissia > Anneissia japonica. The sequence goes on from NW_022707033.1 coordinate 664,709, forward strand.
GAAATATGCATATCTTATATTTAGATATTCCAAGGCAGTAGAGGGTGTAATAAAAATAAAGAATAATTTAAATTTTTTTTCTTGAAATTCCCTTTTTTCATTTCAGTGGGTCTGCTAATTGGCCAAAAAAAAAAGTTTATTTTTATTCAAAATAAAAAAGGTATAAAAAAGTCTTGCTGGAGAAAGAGTAAATAATAGAAATGATTGAGTGATCATCATGCAGAAGATCTACTGAGGTATAAGTGCACCCTTACTCTTTGTCTTTTGATAATAATACTGAAAGTATAATAGGCCAAGTATAAAATACATTACATTAACAAGTTTTTAGTCGGCTACCTAAGCATTTTTGCAATTATTGTGCTTTAGACTAGACTCTGTGAGGCTTAAGCCGGACCCTCACTGCGTTGTACTACCATCGCACGACGAGTCAAGCCCTGCTCCCTGTGAGCGATAGAAGACGCAACGCCTTGTGCTGATTGTTGGTAGCAGTCTGTACGGATTTTCATTAAAAACGATCTGTTGCGTGTGCATTGTCGCCCGGTTTTAGACTAGACCTATCCAGCCCATCTAGCCAAGGGCATAGGCTGGTTTTGGCCTGGGCGGAATTTTAAAATGTGGAACTAAATCTCTATTAGAATTTCTAATAAAAACTTACTGGTCATTTTTAGTATTTTAACCCATTTACTGGAACTAACTTTGCCATATATATGTGGATGGGCTTACACCCATGGACTACAATGCTATTGGTGACTTGTTTCGTTATATATTCGCTCTTGTATTTGTTTTCAATATGTTCTTTATATTCATGTAGCATCTTGTTCCAAGTCTAGCCTTGGAAGGTTTGGCTAGCCTAGCAGTCATAAGCCAGACCCAAGACATCAGTTCAATTCCTGAAAAGTAAGTGTATCTGAGCAGAAAGAATTGTAGTAACAATTATAATGAAGTACACTATAATGGTCATAATAACACTTCTCATCAGTTTGCATATATAGGTCTATCCACTCATTTCGTTACGTATTATTTATAAATTCCTTAATTATATTGGTAAAGGATGACCCTTGCAGCTTTTCACAGGTCACCACATATTCAGGGCCTTCTTAAATATATTAAAAAAATAATAGTCTGTGTCGTCCATTTGAACGATAAAGGAGTGAATAATTTTTTTTTTAGTCATGAGAAAAAAATCTGGGTGTCACAGGAATTGAATCCAAGTCCTTAAGATTTGCAAGCAAGCATGTCAACCACCAACATACACCTCTACTACTAATCATCAATTCATCAAATTTTCCCATATCGAAATATTATTTTTACTGTTATGTATTACTTTAATTACATTTTATGAATTTGATAATGATTGGAATGTCTTGAAATATTGCAGAGCTTTCAGGAGCATTTGCCGGCTACCTGATCTTGTACGGATACTTGAACAATTGTCTGGCGTACACAATATCGAGCCATTGATGGCGCTGTTCTTGCCACCTTTAATCTGTTCGACTATTGAAGAGACGCAGGAGACAAGAAGTGATGATGAAAGTGATGCGTTGGAAAGTATCCACTATTGCGCTCTCTTGGAGAATATTTTACAAGGTGTTGAATTGAAAATGTCATCGGCCAAGATGATTGCCAGGTTTGTTCATATATTTCTTTTTGAATTAATAATTTCACAGAGCAGTGGATTACGTAACATTGTATTTATAATCTTTCAAATTGTCTCAGACACTGGTAATGTATATTTAATTTTGATTTGGTTTATAAGTTTAATATTATGTTTATTTTTTCTTTATGTCTAGTGGGTTGCTAAACGGCTATATCGAATTCTGCTCAGAGTTAAGTAAAGAGGAGGCACACTGTTTGAAGCTACGACTGGCAAAGGTCATACATATTCTTGAAACAAGGTGTTTTGCTTTATTTTAATTACATACCTATATGTACAACCCCACACATATCCCCACACATTACCCCACATACATGCTGCAACAATATGTTTTTCTGAGAGTATGAGTGTGAATTTAACATTGTTTTCTCTTCCATTATAATTAACTTGCTACTCATACTGAAGTTCAAAAATACATAAAATACCAATATAATGTTTAAAATTGTACAATCGATAAGTGTTTTGTAACTGCTTACTTTTCTATATATTAACTTAATTTAAGCATTACAATAAATAATTATCCAGCATTAGTATTTTAACCATCATTAGTTTATCTAATACTAACCAATTCATAGCATCATTTGAAGCGGTAAACAAACATAAGCATTGTCCAAGTATTTAGCACTTCAAAAAATATTTTCATCTTTGCTTTTACAGATATGCTGTTGCTATGGATGTAGTTATGGAGACATTTTATTCATTGGAACAACAACAGGAATTTAAAGATCTTGCTCAAAACTTTTTGGGAATCTCGCTGTCTGGAATTAAACATCAGGTCAGATAATCTTTTATATAAATACATTAATAATATTAGTAACCATAGCTCAGATTTGTTTTTAGGCCAAATAAAAAAATTACTAGTTTTTCGTCCCCTTTCGCATCCATTTTCTCTGTTTATTTCCTTAATTTTACGAAATGTATGAAAATCAGTAAAATTCCTCTATTGATCATTTGTGGTTGGGGATACATATCGTAGGAATCATGTCCAGTGCTTTTTTTTTATTTGCATTCAATGTGTCTATTTTGTAAAAGTGAGAAAGTAGTAGCTATTTCCCATCGAACATCTTGGATTTGCCATCTTGTAGTAAAAGAAAAAAAGAAGAAAAGTGCCCTAATTCTCTTTTTTTTCAAAAGATTTGGATGAGAAACTAATACTTCTTTTACATGTCCTTATATCATCCCCACTTTCTCTGTTACCATTATCATAATTTTCTGAATCTCTGTTGCTGTTGTTTCCATCATTGATACCTCTGTGGTTGTGTCTGTTATTTATTAACTTGTATTTAAATATAGCTAACATTCTTGTAGTAAATGTAGTAGTTCTTTTCTTTTATGGTTCTTATATTAGGTGCTTCCAGTTTCAGACACCAGTTTGGTTCTGAGCTTGAACCACCCCCAGCCCCATGCAAGAGAAATCGCAGTACGGCAACTGTTGGAGAACACTAAACCTGTAAGCATCCATTACAATTCTGTTCAAAATAATTATTATTTTAAGTAGCATAAACTAGAAACTGTTACAACATAGTGTAAACAATGATTCAAATCAAATCAACATTTATTTACTTTATTTTAACTTTTTTTATTTGTGCAAAATAAATATGAGGAATTAATTATGTAAATTTAAACAAATCAAGTAAAATTAAGAAGGAAAAATGAGAACAACAAATCTTGTGAAACAACACAGCACAAAATGAGACAAAAACAACAGAAAAGCAAAACAAGTGAAACAAATTGATTACAAAATGACAAA
>NW_022707033.1:668163-688415 GCF_011630105.1 Anneissia japonica
GGTTAAGGAAGATGTAATAGAAAATAAAATGAATATAATTAAGTGTTTTTTGAGCTGGTTAGAAAAGATGTTACTGGAAGAGGCATTAATTGAATGAAAGGGTAACTAATTCCAAATTTTAGGGCCGGAAAATGTTAAGTTATGCTGGAAATAATTAGTTGGTGGGTGGGTGTATGAATATCAGATCCATTTTGCGTACTGTAATTATAAATTGAGTAATTAGATTTGAATATGTTACATAATAAACATGGATGAAGGTAGTTTATATCAGCGAGTTTTACAAGATTGAGATTAGAGAATGAAATAGAAGAGTGAGATCGAGGTGGAGCGCCAGTTTGAATTTTTTGAACTTATTTGTACTTGAGTTAGATGAGTAGGTGTTTCCCCAAACAGTGTTGCAGTAACTCAGATAGGCAGGAGTGAGGGAGAAATAGAGAATACGAAGAACGTCAAAGGGAACAAGTGAGTATAACCTACAAATGATTTTTCTTGCAGGGTGCAAATATTGATGATTTTTTTGTGAGCTCTGTCATTGCAAGAATGAATGATGATGATGCCAACGTAATACTTGCAGCATTGTGGTGTGAAGAGGTGAGTTAATTTCGCTTTTTTTCCTGCTCGCAATTTAAAAATTGATACATTTTGTTGAATTCAGGTAGACGGCCATCAAAAGAAAATGTAACTCCTAATTATGTTCAAAGTGAAGTTAATCAGATAAGCTAATCCTGTTACTAGTGTAATAATTTGTGAAACTTGTGCAATAATATTTCACTATTTAGGCTAATATATGTGGTGAAGACAAGCCAAATCATTCACTGCTCACAAATCGTTTTTTGGAGATGAGCTTGGTTTCCATACGATTGCTACACAGTATTGGTCGGTCGAATTAAGGAGCCTTTCCAATTGCGTGAGGGATTGCAACACAGTACAATGTTTGCAGTGACAACACTATAGTGACAATATAGTGGCAGCGATTTTAAGAAAACCGGACTTTAATGGCCAAAACATATAGGAATGTCAACATTTAAAAAATATATTCTATACATCATGCTATGTTATTATTGAGAAATAATAACATAGTATTCTATACATCATACTATGTTATTATTTTCTCAATTTTCAACATTATACAACATTTTTTAACAATTTATTGATGGTCTCTGCCTGAGAAAGCTCTGAAATCGTAAATTTTGAAGGCTGATTTCTCAAAAACTGTATTTAAACAGCTGTATGTTTGAACTCCTGTAACTTTATAACAAAATGTCAGATTTAAATGATTCTTTTACCATTTTATAACCCTGTATCACTAAAACTTGATTATGTGCAAGGAGTGACTAGGTTTGGCTTGTCGTTACCACGTATGCCTTTTGGTCATAAACTAGAAAAATTGTCATAGAAATAGCTTGTTTTGATACAAAAAAGGTCTCTTTGTAAGGCCTACCATGCTTGCATTTCCAGGTCTCTGTCCTAGGCTTTGGCTTAGCTAGCTAGTCTGTGTTCATATCTATTACTTGCATTTTTGTTTTGTCATGTAATCCAAAATCAGCCAATTTTTGTGGGGGTGTGTAGGCTTATACCTGCTTCAGTTAATTATACTGTTGTTCATTTCATATTTTTTTATCATATTACAATTTTTCACAGAGCCTGCTTTGCTGTTTTCCTACTGAGCAACTGTTCGAAGCGCTGCTTGCAATTCTCAGAAAATGGCGAGGGCGTACAGACGCCGCTTGGTATGTATTACAACATTTAGTATGAAGTCTTGAAGGCATGTAATGAATATTAGTGACAACTAATGTCTATTTATAGACATAGGTTTAGTTACGATATTGCACAGTGTTGGAACATAGCTTTGTTCGCACTAGCATCCTTGAGACGCGAACACAAGCGGCCTGACTCTAGAGCAAGGTGCTGCTAAATTCCTGTATTTATGAACCATGCTTACAACCAAATAAATAGTTTTATCTTAACACTGTAGTAACAACTAGAGCAGTCAGTCCATAGAGTGCATACCTCCACCCTGTGCTTGAATTAAAGATGGGCAATTCCATTATTTTTCTCCCTGTGCCTGAATACCAGACAATGCACAGCCAGGCTATTACATTATTCTCATTTATGCTTGGGGGAAAAAATAAATTTTCTGACCTTGGTCTTGTCCTTTGACTTTTCATTTTCAAAATTTAATTATCAAATGTACTATTCCAATGAATTTTATGGTGATTCAATCACTAACTTTTATGTAATCTTGCTAACAGACAGACAGACAGACAGACAGTGAGTGGTGAATACTGTACATGACCTCCTTTGGCGGAGGTAAAATGAATGTAACAATAATGATTATGAAATGTTATCCTTGATTATAAACACCTTTTCTTGGCTTTAGGTATAAAGTTGGGCAGAGGGTATTAACGTTACTCACCACTTCCAATCTCTGGTCAAATAACACTGATATAGTAGACAGGGCAATGGTAACGCTTCTGCCTTACCTGTTCCCTACTACTCAGAATTTCACTGCTCTGTTGAAACTGACCCAGATCATACTCAATGCAGCGATGACCTCTCATCATGCTTTGTTGACAAACATAGCATCTGGTATGTAGTTTTTAATTTTTTTAACTGATACCAACAATTACCTGAAACAAACAATCTGACTCCAACAACCAACTGACTCAAAAAACTGACTGGCACCATGTGATTTCATCAACCACCAATACCAATTCAACCTACCGCAATTTAACCGACACCAACAACCAACCGATATTGTAACTAATTGACAGTGTCAATTAACACCAACAACCAATTAGCACTGAAACCTAACAGACAGCAAAAACCTCCCACAACCAACAACACTCACCTGACATTGACAACCACCCACCACCTGAAAATAACTGACAATGAAAACTTATGCCAAAACCCAACTGAACCCAGCAACCAGTTTCCTACAACTAAGTTGCCAACAACCAGCTGCCAACAACTAACTGACACCAACTATCTATTAACAACAAAAACCAACTGATGCCAACAGAGAACCAGCCAGCCAGCCAACCAACCAACCAACCAACTGACAAAAATAATTAACTGACAAAAACAACCAATCATCAGCGACTACTACAATAACCAACTTATTCAGAACAATCTGAGTTTCAGTTACAGTTTGCCCTTTAATTCGAGATCACTTTCAGACCTGAAAATTTGGGGTGGACGTGGCATTCGGTCTCAACTTAGACGGTTAGCTTTGTGTTAAAAGATTGACAGTTGTCATTTGGTTTTTTGAAAAAGTGTTCTCGAATTAGGGGGGTCTCGGAACTTAGTAGAGGGGTCTCGAATTGGAGGGCGAACTCTATTATTTAATCGTTTTGTCTCTCTTTTCATTTAGTGTATACAACTGTAGATGGGGATGACAGCGATGCTGAGAAGGTGTACCAACTGACTAAGTCCCTTGTTAACTTATTAGGAACCAACATGGCAACCATAAATAAAGAAGATCGTCTAAGGCTTGTAAGTTTGTTCACCTGTTCAAAGTGGTGTATCTATGGGTCCCCCTCTTATAAAATAACTTGCACCCCCTACTCTGAAAATGTTTAAAACAAAAAATCACACTCAATGAGATGAAAATAACCTCAAATCACCTTATTTTGCAAGCTAGTGTTCTCTTACTTAATCATTGATCTTCACCTACAAGCTCCATCAGACCCCTCCCCTTTAATTCAAGACTTTATTCAATTAATTTTATTGTACGAATCATATGTTACTGCATTTCACCTATTAATTTAATTTAATGGTTGCTGAGACTTGCTCTCTGTAGATGATTAATTGATCACATGAATGTGTTTCAGACTAACCTTCTTTATTGCTGTGCTGAAGAGGAAGAGGGCAGTATAAAGCCTTTGCGATTTTTAGCCATTGCTATTGCAACAAGTACGATACAGCATATGACGAATGCCGTGGAGAGAATGGAAATGTGTCAGCAAATTGTCAGTTTTCTTGAACCAGAAGTAATCAAGATCTGTGCAGTTAAAGGAAAGAAGGTAATTGCATTTTATTATACATACCACCAGGATTTGAACCTGAAACATTTAGCTGTAGTAAAGCATAGCTTTTTCATCTGATGTATAATAATAATAATGATAATAATTGCTGATTAATATAAATCATAATAAAAACACAAAAGCTTTGCATATGTTAATTGTGCTCGGAATATCTACTTGACAATATACGATTACACATCTAAAATAAGGATATGCTTTGTAAAGTTTGAAAGTTACATCAAGTTTAAAGCTTGTATGAATTGAAGCTTAGGTTTGGAGGTACTCAGCCTTATCAACAGCCTGGGTGGCCTTGCTCAGTATGAATGGGTATCACATGGTGTTGTGTGTGATGTTCGCAATGCAGAACTGTGTCACTATTGGCTGTGTTTCTCCATACCAGAATTGTTATACGTATTATCTTTTAATTATAGCATATTATGCAATACCTTGAAACAAAACATGTCCTAAAGCAAGTTTTACACAAAGTGAATTTATTTGTGCGAATCAAAAGCGTCGGATCATGCGCATGCGCATTAAAATTTTGATCAGAGTTTTCGCTTTAGCGAAATCAATAGCTTGAACCATTTCTATATTTTACGAAGTGAAAAAAAATGTGCAACCAATCAGAGCGGTGCTTTCGATTTGCATGAATAAATTTGCCTAGTGTAAAACCGGCTTAATGGGAACATTCTGAGGAGTATATTAATATTTGATTTACCGTTTAGCGTATTTAATTCTATTAATTTTTATACATTGAAAAGATAAATCTTGTTTGACTAATGATTTTCTTCAAATTTTTGCTTGCAGTTGACAGCCATTCTTGAGGAGGGCCCAGCAGCAATATCTAGTAACTGGGCTGCAGCTGCGCTGCCTAGCCACTTTACACTGAATCTTGGTTTGCGTCTTGTAGACAAGAAGAAATCGCGGGTTGTTGGATCACACAAGATAGACATAGGCCTAGCTGAGGTAACTCTCTGGGCACTCAGCAACATTGTGAAGGGCATACATTTGTCAGATGATTTCTCTTGCAGTAAGTTAAATAATGGATTTCAGTAATATTGTTGTTCGAAACAGGGGTTCAAAGCTAGGCAAGTTGCAGAGTATTGTATTTATTTTTACAGGTGTTCAATGTAATGATAATGTAAAATTGTGAGTCAAAAAGAAGGCACACTGGATGTCAAATATAAGTTTAAAAAAGCCCTCTTCTTAACTAGTGCAACTTTTGGATGTGGCTGTTCTTTTGTTATCTGTAAGAGACTGATGGATGCATTTAGTTATTCTGTTAATGAGCACAGTGTTAATTTTAATGAATATGAGTGACCATTTGCATTTTGTTACCATTGAAGCTAAATATTGATTTGTCAATTTTGATACCTGTCTGACTCTTTGTACATTGCCTCTTTTTCTGTAGCTGCCCTCAGGTGGTTGGACTCGGAGCATGTTGAGCTTAGACTGTATTCCAGCCTCCTTAAGAAGTTGTTTTCAGTTTTCATGGCTGGAGTATCCGACAGTCGAGCATCTGTTTTTTGCAAAGCATTCAAGGACTTGTCAATACAGCTGTTTAAGGTTAGATGTGATCTGCTTTATTTGCATCTCAACAAACATACTAAAAAAGAAAACAATTAAAAAAAATATAGAGCCGTTAGTGAAAACATTCATCCAGAACCAACGAAACATATAATAATTTAAGTCTTTGTCCATTGCCTATTTGTAACAGGATCTGCAATATGTTAAAGAATGCTGGTTGAATACCAGCGATGTGTTGTCCAAGTAAAATAAATTTGGATCATCAAAAATGTACAAAGACTAAAGCCCTCTCCAGACTATCAAATTAGAATATTTGATAATCTAGACAGAGCTTAACAATAATTTATACAAACTTGGTGAGTAGCTTATCTTCCAGTCACAGCATTCTGGGTTCAAATCTTGATACCTATTTCTCAATTCTTTCACAGTTACATCTTTTCAATGCATCGGTCTTGTGGGAATTTTTCGCCACCATCTGGCTCGACCAGTTGAATAATATGTCAGCAAGTGTGCTCAAAATCCACAGTTTAAATGTTGCTGCAGCAGCAGTAAGAGGTTTTAGTAACGAACAAGTGCATTCACTTTTGACCTCTGACTCAATTGGTAAGTACCCAGATATCAAGCTCTGGCATGATGTGCCTATATATGGTCATGATGTGATGTCGTCATGACCATATTTAGGAATGTCACATGTTTTTGTCAAGTACAGGAGTCTCTACAGGAGTTTATATTTCAATCAAATTCAAATTTGTTTGTATTTTTGGAGGTGTTCATGGTTATTAGTATAAGACTTTATATTTCAATCAAATTCAAATTTGTTTTTATTTTTGGAGGTGTTTATGGTTGTTAGTATAAGCGGTTTGGCGCAGTGAAAACGGTTTGGTTTCCCAATGCTGTATGTTTTGGCTTGTGCCCTTGAGCAAGGCACTTTATCTACATTGCTTCAGTCTACCCAGCTGTAACAATGGGTACCAACAAATTGCTGGGATAGAGTAACCTGTGGTGGAACAGGGTCCCACCCCAGGAGAGCATTACACTCGTCCGCTTCACACTACTTGATGCTGGGGATAATGTCCAGTCCTATGGGCTATAGTGGCTTGGCAAGGATTTACTTTTTACTTATGGTTATTTTGTATTGGCAGCAGTGGCGATTGTATGACCATTTCAATGGCGATTGTGATAGTGACAATGATATTTATTAAAAAATCAACAATTGAGAATCAAATAGCTTTTAATGATTATATTGTTAAATAATAAATTATGTGGATAATGATTATGATAATAATTATGATAATGATTATGGTTGTAATGTGAATGAATGCTGAATTATTTACTTTTGTCAATATTAACAATCATGAAGATGATATTACTGATGATGATTTGGCATATATGATTGATTAAATTTTGTTGGATTATGATTTTGTGTATTCCATCTCATCTTCTACATGTATTCCTACTGTCAATGTAAATGAAAGTATGTACCTTTCTTTAACAGTGTTTCCATCCTTGCTTGGGGTTCTTTGTAGCCCTGTTGAGCCAGTCCGCAGGGCAGGCGCTAGCCTGCTCCATGCCATGAAGGATAAACTGGAGAAAGACTGTCTTGCAGCCTACAGCTTACTTCTACGGCATCTAAATAAAAGAAGGGAAGAAATTGTTGCTGATGCAAATCAGTTACCACAAGTAAGATTTTAGATTTATAACTTTTATTTAAGTATTGTTTACGTTTACTTTAAATGAAAGCTAATACTTTAGTAATTTATTTATCAAGATTAATTGTTTATTAGTATTATTATACTATGATGCTTGTAATTGTTGTTGGATCTAGGAATTGAAAAAAAAAAAGAAGCCCAGGCTGGGATTTAACAGACGGAGGGTCCACCACCATGATTGAGGATGAAGTACAACATTTTTGAGTCTATGGCACCTGGATGGCTAGATAAGAATAGCTAGTAGCATTGAACATTGAAGCTGTTTAAGATTATATCAAATGAAAATGAAATGTAATGTAATGAAATTACTGACAGTTCTAACTTGTAGTTATCATTGCTGAGATTGACACTAATGCTCTTATTGTATATCAACATACAATTCTTCCTTAAAGGTCCAAAGAAAAATATGTGTAACTTCCAAAAAAATCTTTTTTCTAACCACAGATATTGAGTGTTTTCATAAATAAACAGTCAACAGCATCTCCCAAACAAGGAAGTGGGTCAGTTACTAAGCAGGCAGCCTTGTCTGCATTGCTACACTGTCTTGTTGGAAGCCTACCCTCGTCCGTCAAACATGCTGTTCTTATTGCTCTTCGAAGCACTGACGAAAAGGTATGGATTAGTTACTTTTCTTAGGTAATACCTAGGCTAAGCACTTGGTTGAGGGCCTGAACAACAACATTTTGCCAGCTGCCTGTCTCAAAATGATTAAATTTGAAAATTTGAAATTACTGATTATAATTTTGAAATCTTTTTTCTGTTTCACAAACACATACAATCTCCTTTGTACTTTTTCATAGTGTGATGAATTGTCTGCTCCTTGAAATGGATTCCCAGGTGAATGGTGCATTATAACTCATGGACTATTATCATTATTTTTATATTCCCTATATATACACTTGCATACTTGTTTGAGAAGTGTTTTGGACAATTTTTGTATATTGGGCATATAAGACGAACCTCGTGTTTTATCGTCGGAATTCTTATGGTCTTGATACTGCATCTAGCAGGCTGAAAAGGGAGATAAATGCAAGACCAATCTTCCAAAATAACATTTTATGAGTTTTTAAATGTTCATCAAAATCTTATTTCCCCATATTTAAAATTGCATTCATTCATACTAACATTTAGCAGCTTCATTGCCGTATTAAATTTGCATGTTACAAACGATCCGCACATAAGAGGAACATGATTTAATAAATCGAAAATTTGTATGTCGTTCCTCTAAGACAACCCCTGTTTTTTTAATTTGTTATTTTCTATTTTAAGCCTTGTCTTATTATACGCGAGTAAATACGGTATTTTTCAATTGTTAAGGTGGTTGTCACACATTCCTATGCTCTACTTGATGAGCTTCTGGTACAACTGGTAGAAAGCAATTCTCTGAGCCTTACAGACAGTCACAACGTAAGCCTGATCTTGGAGCATTTCACTCCTGCCACAGCAGGTCTCATGGACGGACCTTGTCAGGGCAGCTTCAACAAGGCTCTGAGCGTGGACGTTCTTCTAGCAGGTAGCCTAGGAAGTCCCCAGGAGATTGCTCTGAGTCAGGTATGTATATATATATATATGTTGTTTTATTAGTGATGAAAAAGAAATTAATTATCTTACATTTCAGGGGATGAAAGAATATAAAATGTCCGTTGTGTTTTTATAAATTTATTTCATTCCGAGTTGGGAATATTTTCAGGATGTGCTGTAGACAGTTATTTGACCAATCAAAATGCTTATATATTATCTGTTTGTTTTGTTTTAATTATTCTGTAATACAGTAAAAACTATGAAAATATCACAAAAATATGAAGCAGCAATTTTAAGACCAATATCTATAGTTTATTGTTTATAATTAGTTATACACTTGATTTTTTATATTCAGCTTACTAAGCCATTCTTCCTTGCTATTGAATCCATCAAAATCCAAGAGAAAATGTTATCGAAGGTGTTGGACATAGTGATGTCGTCAGCCAATCCATCTGTTCCATCAGTGTTCATGAAGATACTGAAAAAGGTGAGGCATTTTTATGCACGATATTTAATAATTGTGATCCATTTAGTGAAACAACTCAAAACTGCCTTAACCTCTGTTTACACTATGAAATTTTATGGGATTAATAAATGTAATATGCCCATATTTGGGTGTATTAATAATGTGTTTATACATACAGGGAGGGTAGTAACATTTTACTGAAGAGGAAACTTGGTATAAAAAACAAATTAATCAAATATAGATGAATGTGACTTCATGCCCATATAAGGGCACATACCACACAAATTTCTCACATAAAATTTGATAGTGTGGACAAAGGTTTAGAGCTAAATTGAGCACACACTGTGCAGATGGTCACCAGCTGATGTGTTTTGATGGAGATTGCAATATGATGAGGCGTGTGTAAACGGATGGTATGGTATTGAATGACTGTCCGCTCAGACTATCAGCGACAGTCAATATTTATGTGTTGCATCGTCATTATGAAATTATTCTGTCATCCTTGACTTATTTTTTTTTTTTAATTATTTTTCAGCTTCCATTAAGTTCTAAACATCTGAAGAATGAATTCACCAAATTGGAAGTTACCACAAAGAGCTCAATACGAGAAACCCGCAAAGCTAGGAGGTAATAAAAAAAAAATATGAGAAAAAAAATGTGAATAAACCTTAAAATTGTTAAAGTGCAGGCTTGCTCTAACTTCCTCAGATATGTGATTCAGTCCCAGATTACTTATAGATTTTTTATTAATTTACTTGATATAAATTTTTACACGTCTATGGCAGACTTGCGCAAGAAGGCACCGCAGAGCAACAGAGTATTGATAAAGAGACTTTTCAACGTATAACATATGTTATGGAGCTTTTACAACAGCGCAAGATTAAACACATTGACGATCCCGAACTTCTGACACCCTGTTTATTTACTGTACTTCAAAGGTGCGTCACATAATTATTTCTATCTCTTCATAAACACGTAAATGAGAACTCCGTGTTATATTTAAAATTTTATTTCATTATCATACTCTATATTTACTATATATATTATATTTATTATTTGTACTATTTAATTTATTTTGGTAGAGGCTAATATTAAATCCTGCTTTTGTTAATCATATTACAAAATGTTATGTTCTTTTCAATCTTAACCTTAAGGAGAATGTATCTACAGATGTTAAAATTTAGCTGTGAATTCTTTGTAGGTGTTTGAATGTAGCAAAAAGTGAAGACCACTCGTCCGTAGAGTACCTTCAACAATTGGTTCTGACATTACTGCAGAACCTCTGTTTGTATCTCTCACCTGATGGAGAGTCCATCCCTTCAGACGTCCTTAGTGAAGATCAGATCAACGTGGAGCTGGTGGTACAGTGCGTGCGAGTCTCCGACAATCCCCAAACACAAAACCATGCCCTCCTCTTACTAGGAACTTTGGCAAAACTTTTTCCAGTAAGTTATTACTTAAAAATATTCCTTTCATCATTTCAATCATCAGCACTGGTTGCACTTTTCCAGGTGCATCATCATCATTTCAATTGTTACTACTGTTTTGCTTTTCTCTTCTAGGAACGTGTTCTCCATAACATAATGTCTATTTTTACATTCATGGGGGCGCACTTGCTACGTCAGGATGATAACTACAGTTTTCAGGTTATTCAGCGTACAGTGCAAACCATTATACCGACTCTAGTGAAGGTAAGAAACCTAAAATGCAAAAATTAACACTAAAATTTGAGACTGTTGAAAGTGGTTGCCTGCTTGTTGGAATAAGCGTACAGTTACTTTTTGTCAGATATATTAGCACCCAAAATATCAAGAAAAAATCCTCTAAAAATGTTCAACCATGTAAGTAATCAACTTTCAATAAGTTTGATGGAAAACTAGAAACTATGTGCTACAGAACATGAACCCAGTCAAATCATTCCTGGTTAAATTTGAGCTCACAGTTGGATCATTTTGAAAAATTGACCTTTGAACTTTAACATTTGGTGTCACATTCACTATCTATCAGCACACACATTGAACGTGCTTCTTCATCCATTAGCTTAGCTCAGAGGACAAGAGTCTGCTATGTTTTTGTGACCGAAGTAGACTTTCATTTTGGGGTTTTGACCCTATGTGATCTTTTACCCCAAGTGGTGAACACCCCAAGTATGGAGGTGTCACTGGTTACAGGTTGAAATTTCAATCTGATTTCAAGTTGGATTGAAATCGGCCCAACCGTTTGGCACTATTAGGTTTTGAAATGTTGCCAGAAGAACAACACTGAGAAAACAAAACGGCTGACTGGGTAGATCTCTGAATAATTGAATGTTTGTTTAATTTATTTTTCCACACACATGAACATACATAACAAACGCTTAATAGTAAAACGAACTAAGAATAATAATACATTACAGAATAAGTGAGTGGAAGGAGGCCAAAATAAGTTTAGAATAAAACTTCAGGCCATGGGCACCATTAAAAAAAAAAGGACAGAATAAAAAAAATGAAATAAAAAAAAAATTAATAAAATGAACAGACAAGTTATTAATACAATAATATTACGGTATTTATCACTGTATTGGTTCTCTAAGCTCCCAGGTTATGTGGATCAAGTGCCCTGCTTAAGAAAACATTACATCAATGTTGAGAGACAACCACTGTGCCAACTATTTTGCATTTCTTATCCTATTTTACAATTAAAAAAATTTAATTTTGCTGCCAGAACTCTTAAGGGTTTATGCAAAGATTATAGGAATGTTATTATTTAAACGCCCTTAATTGGCGAGGAAAACCTTGGTTAAGAGGTATTGGTCTGCTGAAGACCAGTCCAGCATGTGGTTTTAACTGGATTCTAATTGCTTGGCTCCTCGAAATACCTTCATATTGAGAGTTAGACAGGTTAAGCAAAATGTTTGTATCCGTATGTGTTTATTAAATGTTGTAGTTAGCACTGCACTGCGGTTGCCAAGGGTCATCAGAGGGCCAAGCCCAAATTTCTGATTTCCAGCTTGAATGCAAGGACAAATAAAGAATGATTATTATTATTATTATTATTATGATTATGATTAGGTGGCAGTATGATATTAATTCTTAACTTCTTTACCTCAAAATCAGGCTAGTGACACTGAGACACCAGAAGGAACACTGACAGGTGGTACAGATAATGTTGTTGCCATGGTTCTACGTGTATTTGTTGATGCCCTACCCCATGTACCAGAACATAGGCAGATGATGCTGTTCACAGAACTTGTGGCAACGCTAGGCCATAAAAGATACCTTTGGATGCTAATTGTACTCCTGTTAACGGGCCATGTGGAGAAATCTGGCGGTGTTGAAGGAAAAGAAGAAGAGGAACAGAAGGTATGTATCTTGAAAACCACAGTGTCGCAGCATAGTCAGGGACTTGTATCGCATCCTTGATTTCAGTGGGCAGGTCTAGATATCGAAGGGGCTACACCCTACATCACGGCCATTCAAAAAAAAAAAAGAAGAGAACTCATGATATCAATTTTTAGCAGATTGAATTTTGGCAAAATTTTAAATTATTAAAAAAGCTTTGCAGAACATATGCGCTTTTTGAATGACTGCCCCAAATACATGAACAAATGTACTAAAGATCTCATCAAACAATACTGCTGTGGCTGTTTACAGTCTCTTTCAGTGCTGTTCTTGCAAAGTCCTCAAAATTCTTGGCTTCAATTCCTCTTTTTTTTTTGGAAGGCAAGATGCTAATATCTTCACCCAGTACCACATTGCCGCGATCAGGCTGGTCAGTTTCGGCTTTCTTACAGATTTTCATCTTCCTAGTCTACATTGTGTAGAAGTATACATGCATAACAGGTCTCCGCTTTAGTGTGGCCCAGTGGACTCATGGAATTAGTTTGTGGAGTATCCCGTGTGATTTGTGTGAATGAATATAGTCACTATACACCCAAGATGCCTGTTGTGTGCAGTGTTGTGATTACGAAATTTAATTTAATGTTATCTTACAATTTCAGTTGTCAAACATTTTCAAGTTACCGTTGTCGCTCTGTCATCAAAGCCCATGTATCACTCAACTGAGCACGCTCACCATGCTTCTTAAGTATTTGCTTACTTTACCGCATGACAAACCAGTTGGTAAGATTATAAATCATTTTTAGGATTATTTAGTAGTAGAAAATATTCAGCTTTGAAGGATGGATTACCAATTTGATAAAATATGAAATAATATATTTCATGATGTTTAAGAAAGATAGTAAGCCTATACAATTGTTGGTAACTTAAAATGTACTGATTTCTTGTGTTTACAAAGAACCACAAACACCAAAAAGAGTCAAGAAAACATTGAAGGCAGCAAAAGCAGGGAGCCAAGGTGATACTGAACTATTTAACGTTGGGAATCACTCTGCACGTCAGCTACGCCAATTCAAATTTAACACCGTCACGTTCATCATTACCCTACTGGCTACCGATGAGTTTGTAGGTCAAGTTGCCGAAATGTCCGAGTTGGAAGTTGAAGCACTGAATCCCCTCTATCAAACGTAAGTTGCTTTTTTTTTTGTGATTGAGTCTGCCTGTAGACTATTTATTGAAACACTATACAGTACATTGGTTTACTTGAAAGAATTGTTCCACTAACATGCAAGTATTTTTGGTCTGCTTGGAAAAAATATATATTAGTTTTAGTTACTTTATTTAGTAAAGGTCATACAATTTTACAAAAACATACATACAGTACATATTGATTATGATACATACAATAGTCCTAAGAATTGTGAGACCTTGATTACAAGGAATACTAAGAAAAGTTAGCTTTTTTTGCACTTGTTACCAGTAAAACAAGTAAATGCATTAACTGCACAATTGCGCAAAAAGAAAAACATAAAAAAAAAGAAAAACATTAAAAGCTACCAGAAAATTGTTAAAAAAGTGAATCATTAAAATCATTGACATTTTTTTTGTTACAGTTTACATCAATAAACTTTTATGAATACAGGTCTCCCTCCAATTAGGGACCAATTTTGGGACAGGTTTTTCCTCTAATTAGAACAATGAAGATAAAAGACATTTGTTAATTTGGAAAGTGGTCTTTATTGGGAAGTAGTCTTGAATTGGAGTGGTCTTTAATTAGAGGGAAACCTAATATTGTTATTATTATCATCGTCATCTGTATATTATATTTCTTAGAAAATGGTTACATTAAAATTGAGTATCAAATCATATAACATTAAAAAATTATTAAAAGACAATAGATTATTAATTAATATTATGCAATTTTAGCCTCATTGATACCACTCTCCAGTTGATAACAATGTCAGCTAGAAGCCTGGAAGCTGACGCTGGGAAGGTGACGGTCAAGTTTTGGAAGGCATTGATCCACAAGGCTTATGGCATTATGGACAAGGTAACAAAACAGCCTGCTGTAATTATTTATGTTTACAATTCGGAATTTTAAAACAGGATTGTCGTGTGAAATATCATAGCGCCTTGTTGGACAAATGCGAGTAATTTTATGCTCATGACACCCCATTCCTTGGGATAAAACTTGTTTTACATATAGGCCTATCTGTGCTTCACATGATTAAATGTGTTTCAGGGCTCAAGGGCCAGCTCACATTATAATTAATATTTGTATTGCTAACTCACAATTTATGTACCATTTCTCAGTACACAATTGAACAGGTCATGTACACACCTATTGTAAACCCCTGCTAACTAACCTCTTTGTGTCTTTCTAAAAAAGGTTTTGCCTATTATAATAATTTTTGGGCCTTAAGGTGACACTACACCAGGTGAGACCTTTGAAACTATTCTCTTAAGCCAGGCATTCACAGCGCCCAACCGTCGTTAGCTGATGTGATTCTATGGAGAACGCATTGCCACGACGTGCGCGCAAGGGATAATTTTTAGTGACTACCTATCCGCACTACCACCGACAATCAGTAGACGGCTTTGGGTTGTTTAACGCTTACAGGTAGCGGAGATGGGTTTGTCGGCCGACGGCCATGCAATGCAGTAAGTGGCTGGCTTTACCCTCTTGTCACCATCTCTAATTTGTTTATTTCTCTCTTGAAGGTCAATTCACTCTTGTCTATGGATCTATTTGTTCGCGTAGTGCTGGGACTTCTTAGCAGTCCAACTCCAGTCATTCGAAGAAAGGCACTGCAACTTTTGAACAGCAAGATCTTGCAGCATATGGGATCACTGGATGAGAAGCAGGTAAGCTGGTGTTTACATTCTACTGCTGATTTTTTTTTTTTTTTGTAGCATGACACAATGTAATACAAAAAAGTGTAATAAGCTTCATATCAATGCTACTGGTGATTTATTAGATTATCCTGTATATGCTTAAAACAAGGCTCTGTAGGACAAAAATTGTTTGATACGTTATAAAACTGATTTTTCTAAGACTCAAAAACCATATTTGACAAAAAACTCGGGAGCGGTCAATAAGTTGCAGATTTTTGAATATTTAAAATTAGGAGGAAAACGTGGAAAAAAGGGTGGTTAAAAAGGTGATTATGCTGCTATTTTCCCCAGTTTTTACATATTCAAAAATCTGTATCTCATTAACCGCTTCCGAGTTTTTCACCAAATATGCTTTTTGTGTCTTTTTTGAGAAAAAACAATTGTACAACATAACAAAAATCCCATAAAGGTGGAAAAAACGGTGGTTACGCCCATATTTCCTCCATTTTATAAATTCAAAAATCTGTATCTCATTAACCGCTTCTGAATTTTTCATCAAATATGGTTTTTGTGTCAATAGAAAAATCAGTTTACAATATATCCGTAGCATGACATTAATTCTTTTACATTACTGTTGGTTTCCTATCATATTTTTAAAGTTTCTTACCCAATAGCCAGGGCAGGATGGCAGTTATGCTATATATATCTCTCATTTTGAGGGATATGGAAGAGCTGCTAGGCTAAGACGGCTAAACTGGTGGTAGCCACTGTGTGTGCACTGAACCGTGGAGATATTGACATAACCTTTGCTCCCTGTTTCAGTTTCATTAACTCCTTTCCTAGTGACCAGCAATATCTCTACTACTGATTTGTGTAATATGTGTTATAATATCAATTTTCAAGGTGTCCATGGTGCTTACGGTCCTTGATCATCTAGTGTTGATTGCGAAGTCAAGTCCGGATGTCTCGAGTGATCAAGATGAAAGTTTCATCAATCAGCAAACTGCCCTCTACAGTTTGAAACTGATCTGTAAGTTGGCTGGCTCAAGTCATCCTCAGCAGTTTGGGCCAGTGATAGATGTTGCCATACAGATCATTGCAAATAGCAACAGCAACTTACAGGTATTGAAATGAAAATACCATTAAAAAAATATATATAATTGATACTCCTTTTATTTTAGTTGTGGTTGCTTTTATGGGTTAAAAAAATGTGTTTCAAACTCCATACTATTTTCCCCCCAATTTGAACAGGCCTGCCCCCAGTCAAACAGTCATGGACCCCATTGTCCAACACCACAACAAGGTCGTCGGACCAAAAATAATTTGATTGCCAGCAGCAACACTTAAAGCATATGGACCCAATAACCAGGGAAAAGAACTGCGCTTTATAACCTCAAGGAAGAGGCGCATTATATATGCACATTACTAGTTACCATTTATATTGTGTTCTAAAAGCACAATTCAGGCCATACTAAGCCATAAAAACTCTCCCCATTAATGGTACCAGGGATTTATATTTTGGGACCCTGACCAAGGCTTTAGTCGGTCCCTTGGTTCAGACCCACACCTGTAAGCAAATTTGAGGAGCCACCACTGATATGGGTGAGATATTCATTTGCCATTTTCCTGTAGGTTGTCTCAAGTGCCTGTCTTCTGCTAGGTGAAGTTGTGCGGTGTATGAAAGCTCACACTATTCCTAGTATTCCTCGTTTTATGCCTTCCCTACTACAGCAACTGGAGCCCAAGGAAACACCTAGTAGGTAAGTAAAGAAGCAGCTAATAAACTAGATCAGTCACTCCATAATACCTGTGCCTGAATACTGAACAATTTGCAGTTTGTTAATGTTCTTTTATGCTTGATGGGTGAGTTAAAGGAAATTTTTGAATCCTGACCTTGTTGTTCTTCTATTTTAGTACAGACCACCTTTTCGGTGTATTTTTGTACTGGATGAGGGCAGGGCTGTGGAATGGACCAGTACACCTGGGTAACCCCCTACATCAAAAGATATACTGGGTACTTTCTAGTGCACATGAGTCAATTGTGTACACTGGGCCTATGGTTTATAGTCCTTATCCTAGAAGACTTGCTCTACCTCCAGAGACATTGGTGAGCGTGCCGTTCAAACCACTGCTGGTATTATAGCTGTATTATTGCGGGGCCTGGCATTAACCTTTTGTCCATTCGACTCGCCTTGTTATTTGGCCTCTTCGACTTAATTTAATCACCTCTCTGTTAGATCCATACAGTATATACCACTTCTCTAAATTTTATAATAAACCATATTAGTTTATGCTTGCTTATGGGAAGGCGGTTTGGCACAGCGATTTCCATTCAGGTTGTGAAACTCGTTGTCGAGGGTTCAAACCACACGCTGACCATTCTCGGCCAACCATGCTTAGTTACCCCAGCTTGCACTGTTGACGGGTTGTGAAGTGGCTCACGCTATGTTTCAGCCCTAGGTGCGAGTATTTCATGGCTTATAAATTAAATAAAGTAACTATTGTGTAGCCGCCTCTCATCAACATTGATGGTAACAGGCCTAATTAACTAAGATATACAAAAAAAAAAAAAAAAAAAAAACCAAAAAAAAAAACCAGACAGACAAAAATATTCTATAGACATAATATTTTTTTGTATTTTTTTTAGTTCTGATCTTCATTTAGTCAGTGTGTTGATGGCAGTATATCGAGTTATGGAAACCTTGCCACATTTCTTGAATCCATACCTTCTGCAACTGACTCAACAGGTAGGTTTGTGCTGTAGTTGTTGTGTGCCATGTATGGCATCTGTACCATGTTGGCATGTGCCACAAGTGATGCTTATACCAGTGGTGTTGCTTGCCGTAAGGAGTTCTGCACGGACAAACAATGTCAAAAATGTATTTTTATAACACAAGCCGTATGTGCCACGGCTGATGTTTGCCATAGCTGGTGTATATTGCTGTGACATCAACCAGAGGTGTTGGCTGTCGCAGATTTTTAGAGGGTGCTTTGAAAAATGGTTTTAGACACAGTTACAGTTTATAAAAAGAGTTGTGAGCTGCAGCTGGTAGTGGTAATTGAAGATATTCCTAATATCATTATCAATATTATTATTATTGCTATTTATATTAGAAATATTTTATTATTATTATTTTGATTATTCCAATTTGTAGATTTGCAGATTTTCTGTCAATTCAGAAGATTCAAAGAGTCAACTGAATCTGCGACTAAGATCCGTAGCTCACCATCTGGCCGCATCATTGGCACCTCGTGTTCTGCTTCCAGTGATCTCGCAAGTATATGACACTTTGGTAACAACTAATCAGGTATAGTATAAAAGTCTTATTAACGATGATGATGATAGTACATGTTCAGAAATAGTACAGTAATAATAGTTTAATAATAATGGGAATTACTTTGTGTGAATTTACTGTGCTACAGTCATCAGTTAACTGGGTTTATTAAATAATGCAGCATATCTGGATTTTGTAGAGCTAGTAATTAACATTTTTTTTAAGATAAGCTGTCCAACGGCTTTTAAGTAAAAATGCTTTTAAAAATTCAGGTGATAATATTGGCAAATTGTGAAAGAGAAATTATTCATGATGTTATGATTCAATTGATTATAAATATTATTATTAATAATTAATTTTATAATCATCTTGGGAGATAGCAAAATCTATGATAACTGGTATATAATTTGTCGTTTAATTATAGGCTGGCATTGCATCACTAATGGCCATCTTGAAAGAACATGTAACTCTACTGGGTAAAGAAGATCTTAAAGCACAGATGGGGACCCTCCAGGCACTGTTCATGAATGCACTAGACTTTAGGTCCATTCATTCAAAGGTAAATTACTGCTCTTTTTACAATTTTATTTGAAAATATTTTTTCCTCCAAATTTAAAGTGAATGAAATAAAATATACAAGATTTGATATTCAATACAAACATAGATGCTGATAGAAACAATATAGACTATGAGACATTGACTACTGAACTATTGATAAGACAACATAGGGCAAGACTTTCTGATATTTTGATTTAAAAAAAAAAAATCTGTATTTTTAACTCATGTACCACCACCATAAAATCTTTTTAATAAGAATGATTAATAATATCATGGCTTAACAGTATATTTTATTCTTACAATTTTAATGATTTTAATGATCATCTATCTAATTTCAAACATTTTTCAGAAAATTGTGATGCAGGTCATCATGATTATATATTTTCAATTTACAATATTTCAAATTATTGAAACTAGACAGCTTTCATTACTTTCTTTTGAGTTTTTTTTCTAAACACTAATGTGACTCTATAATATTTTTAAATAAAACTGTTGATAATTTACTTGTTTATTCTCATATTTTTACATGCTACATAGGATGACATGGAGAAAGCTAAAACAGTTGAAAGTCATATCTTGGATGCTTTGCTAAGCCTGGTCATGAGACTATCAGAGGTCTCCTTCAGACCACTGTTCTTGAAGCTGTACAACTGGGCCACACGAGGCTCTGTCCAAAGTGAACGTCTGCTGACGTTCTACCAGGTGACTGACATGCTCGCGGAGAGAATGAAAAGCATCTTCACGCTGTTTGCTGGTCACATGATTAAGAACTGTGCCGAGTTATTGGATCACTGCAACAGTACTAAATCTAGTGAGTTGTACTAATGATAACAAGAAGCTTTGCGTGGTGGACCACATTAAAGCCCACCGTACATAAACATTGTGGCAAAGACGTTATTAATACAGTGTTAGAGAGTAAAATAATAGCTATAAAATGGTAAAAAAATCATTCAAATCGGACATTTCCTTATGAAGTTACAAGCATTTAAACATACAGCTGTTTAAAGAACAATATATGA
>NW_022707033.1:688862-693568 GCF_011630105.1 Anneissia japonica
CAATATATGAGAAATCAGCCTTCAAAGTTTATGATTTCAGGCATTTCCCATGCAGAAACTATCATCAAATCCTTAAAAAGTGTTGTTTTAACATTGAAAATGGGGAAATTAACAGCATAGAATGATGTATAGATATATAAAGATTAGTTTAGTGCAATAAAATAGATTTAAAAAAATTTGACATTCCAACATGTTTTGGCCATTTTCTCTGAAACACGATTTGTGACGAGTGACTGGTTTGGCTTGTCTTTGCCACATATTCAGCTTGACTACCAACCTTGTATACTCAAATATTTGGATACTTGGTCATTAGGCCATCTATTCCTTGAGTAGGGCCCTCAGTCTTTCCTTGCAGGAATCCACATTGGTACTGTCACAATGCTCATCGGAGGTTTATCCTACTCAACTGCCACTCAATTGCTAAAAAATGTTTCTCCAACTTCGGCTCTTTTGTGCTTGCAAACATTTCATAGAATGACCCCTGAGGTTGGGAGAAAAATAAGTCTGGAGAAGTTTTATATTTGTTGTGCAATATCATGTAAGATTAAAAATGTTCCCATGTCTGTCAAGGGACAAAACTGCTAAGTAGTATACACTCGTTTTCGCTTAATCTTCCATGCATATTTCAGAAGGACAAAATTTGTTCCTAACATTTTCTTTAAAAAAAAAAACTCGGACACCTTCTGGTGCTGCCACTGGTGCCACTAGAGTGAAAACCAAAACTTCCTTTTAAGATGGAAAATGTCATAATTCTAACCTTCTCTATTGCAGGTGAGCAGCTGTTTACAGGTACCAAGTGCAGCTTACTCTTACATTCCATTCTATCCACCCTATACAAAGTTTTTCTGTACGACAAGGAAGGTTTTGTTAGCAAAGAGAGATTTGAGATGTTTATGATACCATTATTGAATCAGGTATGTTAAACATGTGTTTTAAAAATTATTTTTCCGAAAGTTGTACTGACATATTTTGGAAATATAATGTAATATATTTTACTAAATTAGTTGATGAATACTATTATTATAATGCTGATTATACAGATTTTCAATATTCTTTGACATTTTTGATTCTTAAATTGCCCTTGGTGTTAGCACTAAAGCATTCTTATAAGAAGATTCTATTCAACAAAGCATAGCTGAGTTGATAAGAACACACTTTTACCTCATGAAATATTCTATCCCATTGCACTGATAAGCATGCTTGACGCAATCCAAAGGAGAACGGCACAATTTGTGGTCAACAATTACTGCCATAAAACCAGAGTTACTGAAATTATTGAGGGACTGGGATGGGAATGTCTCTCGCAGAAAGATGTGAAGCAGCCAGGCTGTGTCAATAATATTTCATTCTAACGGGGATTCACCAATTACATTCAATAAACTTCAATGTTGAGATGCTAATCAGCCAAGTGATTCCTTCACAACAGTGCAATAGAACTTTTAGGAAGTGGTACTTTATAAATGCCTATGCCAGTACCAGTCCCAAAATAATCAATACCAGAGCTGACAGATATAAGAACTCCTTCCTGTTCAGGCCTGTTTACGACTGGCATAATTTGCCTCTTAAACTCACAATTCAAACTACCGAAATTGAATTAAATTCTTGTCCACACCCCAGAGGGTCATGGTACAGTCCTGTTCTGTTTTGCTTTGCAATCATGATGATAATGAATATTAATGATTTGTATATCATATATTCCCAGGTTGAGAATACCAGTATAGGGGAAGTTGAATATGAAGCTCTGATCAGTCGCCACTTGACCCCATGTATAGCACAGATGATGACCTGTGCTCAGGACACAGGCTGTTGGCAACCACTCAACTACCAATTGCTTCTCAAAACACGTCATTCAGAACCAAAGGTAAAGTAATGGTGCTCCGCTTAAGAACATTGAGTATAAAATTAGATTGCTAACTGCCCTGTACAGTGTCTGAAGTATGAATTGTGTATGCATAATGTGCAAGTTTGTCTACTCTACATGTGAATTTTATGTGTACAAGTTGACTGATGTGTTTAGATATAAATGAAGTTTTCCTTCCATTGCTGTATCTGACAAGGTAGTGTATTCAGGATGTTGACATTTTTAAAAGGTTGAATGCAGCCTGGCAAATTGATGTGAGCTGGCCACCAGAGGGAGTTTTAAACAGATTTTATTTCTTTTAATTAATAGGTTCGTTTTGCCACTCTGGTAATCCTGGAGGAAGTGCACAAACAACTTGGTGAGGAGTTCCTTACGCTATTGCCAGAAACACTTCCCTTCCTTTCAGAACTCTTAGAAGGTAAATTCACAGAAATTTTTAAAGTAAATATGCAAAGTTTTGATAAGATTAAAAGAGTGATGTCCAAACTATCAAATTTTGTTTGACAAAAAATTGATGTATGCCCATATATAGTCATGATACGCCTAAATATGTTCATGATATAATGTGATCATGACCATATTTAGGCATGTCACATGTTGTCAAACAAATTTTGATAGTCTGGATATGTCTTAAAGATTTGAATTGTGTCCAAAACTCGTCAAATTCTATCAGATTTTTGTCTTTTGGACCCAACAGACTGTATTTGATCAGGCTGTCTGACTTGCTGCAAAACTGTAGAAATGCATGGTGTTTTTTTGTTAGGTTTGATGTTTGTAATTGGGAGTAAATAAATGTTTTTATTTTTTTTATTTTTTAACACATCCTGGTTTAATTTTCTTTGCAGATGAATCAACTGAAGTTGAAATGCAATGTCAAAAAGTGATTGGACAGCTTGAAAAGACGCTTGGGGAACCTCTAAATAAATATTTTTAAAAGAATTGATCTGTTGGACGATGTACCTTATATACTATAGAGCAATCCGCGTGTAAAGATGACCCGAGTTTGAGAAGATTTTTGGATGATTTTTTAATGTTGGGCATATAAGACGACCCTCTTGTATCATCTTTGGTATTCCAACTTTTTGCTGCTTATTATGGTCTTGATACAGAATCTAGCTGTCTAAATCGAAGCCAAATGTAGGGCTAATTGTCCAAGTACTGTGATACCATTTTATAGGATTTTATGTGTTCATCAAAATCTTGCTTTTAATCTTGCATTCATTCATACTACTGTAACAGACAGTAGCTTCATTTTCAGTAGTAGCATGTTTTTTTGCCAAAAGCATCCAGATGGAAGAGAAAGTAGAAAATAAAATGTTATAGGTGAATGTATTGTAAAAAGTGTAGTTACAGGATGGTTAAGTGCTTTAAATTTATATAATTAGGAACAAGAATTATAAAAAATTCTTGCCTAACCATTTATTTGTGTGGATTATCATGTGTATTTACGAAGACTGCAACTTTTGATAGCAAAGTATATGAGATTGATTCAAAATTGTATTGAAAATGTTCTGATGTGATATGAAGGTATTTAGCATTTTGTATATCCTTTTGCAATGACCTTGAATTTATCGAGTTCAAGGTCAAATTAGAACTTTGTACAAACGTGCATCCGGAAATAATTTATCAAAATTTTTGTTATCTGCACCAATAAATCTAATTTATTTCAATTGCAATAGCATGACAAGAACATGCTTTGTTTGGTGTTCTGTATGATTTCATAGCACAGTTGAGTTGGCTTTTACAGTACCGGTGGTAGCCAGTGTGTGCACTCAACCATGAAAGTGGAAATCCTAAAATTTTCCTATAGTATTGGCTATGCCTCATATGTTTATAACATCATTTGTTCCTGGAATCACACAGAGCACTGCATCTATCGTTTATATATATGTATGTATAACTTGATAAAGATCTATGATGACCAAAAGATTTCCTTGATTCCTATCTTCAATAAATTTTTGCGAATTACAGACTATATCTTTGTGTTTCATTTACATATTTATTTGCCTACGCAGCACCTTTAATATAGATACTGTATACTGTAGTTACAAATAAGTCAGTATTTCATTTGAAGTATATTCTGTCAGAGCACATATGAAACACAATGGTTGATGTAATGCTAGTGGTAATATATTAATAATGATAATAATAATAATAATAATAATAATATAATAAAATTGCCCTAAAAATACATAATTTTTTATTTTATTAATTTCGGCAAAACAAGTGACAAAGACGCAATACAACTTTGAATGCGCCATGGAGTGGCCAAAGGGGTCGGATTTTATTCATTGGCATCAATTAATGCCGTTGACGCCCAATTTACAATTGTTAATCTGCATTGGTTGGAAAGTTTGGTAAATGGCATAACAATACAAAACGCCCTTGATAAATTGGTCTTGCGAAATGAATTATTCTACATAAATGCACAGGAAGTTATAAATATACCATTCTTACCATAAGCCTACAAAATATTTCATAAAACATTGTTTAATTCTACCACAACGCAGTTCCTTTTATATTGTTAGTAAGTGATTTTCTTTTTACATTTAACAGTGTCACTGCTTTGGTATGCATTTCCAGTATGTAGGCCTACAAACTGGGTGTTAGAAGACTTCACTGTGGCATTGGTATGATACACGCTTAAAGTAATTGTTATTTTTTCTAACGTTCCATTAGATATGTATTTTCTTGATTTTTTTTACCTCCTAACCCCCCCTCCTCCTTTTTTTAAAATAGTTTTTTTGTACCTCTTCTACCAATGTCTTCTACCAATGTGTTTTTTTTTTTAATAGTGTCAGCATTTATATTGTAAATAATATATTTCATAGATTTTGATTGATTG
>NW_022707033.1:694423-697436 GCF_011630105.1 Anneissia japonica
CACACATACACATATGGAAACTCACAATAATTAACCATTATGGTTCTTATCATCTTCATTATTATATATTATTAATATTATTAGTAAGGAAATTAATTCTAGAGTCTTGAATAAGGGCATTGCATGTAACCTAGGCAGTTGTTACGGTATGTAACAAAATACCTGAAGACTGTCGAAAATGACTTGTATTGAATTGTTTGGCATCGTTACATCGTTTTTAAATTTGTAACTACTGTATTGAATTAGTCGTCAGCCAAAAACTGAGATTTAAAAGAATTTAAACCATAGACTACATTTTTGACTTAGGTTTGAATAAATTACATTTTGCTGTTGCATGTTGTGGTCTATTACATTATATAGTATATATCTAGTAGGCCGATTGTACTTTGATAGCGAATAGCAATTGCAGTGGGATGGACTATGTCGGAGGAGCCGCAGGAGAGTAATGGGGTGTCGAGGACGAGAGTCCGGAGATTCATTGGAAATTGTGGTAGAAACTGAGGTGGTATAGATCTTCCATCTGTGAAAGAACCTCCCCGGGCCCCCTCTATTTTGAATTTCTGGATCTACCACTGATAACTTATTGAATTTGTAAATTGTATTAATAACTTTGTAGATATATAGGTCTATTGTATTTTTATAAACTTTTTAATCAATGTAAATAGGTCATTTGTATTTTTTGTTTCTTTAATCTGACTTCAGTTTATGAATGATTGTGCAATTTGTTGTTCGTTGGTAGGGTTTTTTGTTTGTGTTTGTGTTAAGACGAATTTTCAGTACACTTTTCCGTTATATTTGGACAATAAACACTTGATTTGATTTGATTGATTTTGGTTTACTGTTCTGATGGTAATGTCACTTGATAGGACAATATTTCTTGCTTGTTAATATTATAAAGAAACAAATTAATAGGTTTTTAATAATAATCATTTGGATTGGCATCATGAAAATTAAACAAATGCCTTTAACACTTGAATTCTCCATTGTATAGATATGACTTGCTTATATAGATAAATGGCTTCAAACTCTTGATTTGATTTGCCTCTTTTTATGTTGTGATCTAATCTCATTTGACAGGAAAATATTTCATGCTTGTTAATATAATAAAGAAACGAATTAATAGGCATAATAATAATGAAGTGGATTGGCATCATCAAAATTTAACAAATGGCTTTTAACAAAACATCATGTGTGAGTTTTGCAATGTATTAGCCAGCTGACTTCTACCGAATTCTTAACTATCTATAGGCCTACAATGGCGAATTCAGGGGCCCAGTCGGGCCGCCTCCTCTCCCTCAATTTGTCAAAATATTTTTTTTTAAATGGAGATAAATAAAATATATTCAATTTTTTAGTCTGAGAGTGTCATTTCCGGCCGTTGATTGATTGATTGAATTTATTCAGTGATAAACATGCACAAACCAGCCCATTTCCAAAGGGGTTCAAAATTGCACATAAAAAAAATACGTATAAAATCATAATATTTAAAATGTGAAAATTTACATCAAAATCTGATATACAAATAAAGCTTAACATTTGAAATACAAATACTGAATTGCATCATAATTAACATTCATAAAAAGTTAGAAAGGTACATCAAGAACAATTGAAAAAAGTACATAGGCCTAATAACAAAAAACAGCACCCAGAAAATGTGAATAGGCCTATAAAAAGTGTTCGAAGATCAAAATTTAACCCATTGGAACGATTAATCTAGAATAATTGCAATTAAGTACTGTACTGTTCTGTTTAGAATATTTTTTAATGTGTGAATTGAATGTAGAAATGTTCGTGAATAATTTTAAATGAGCTGGAAGAGCACCCCAGTCTTTAATCGCAGAACGGTAGAGTGAGACTGCTTATTTCCTTTTAGTAGAGGTAAGACCACGTTTACTCTGTGATGGCGGGTGTTGCGTGTATAAATTTCAGATGTACGTTTTAAATCAGAGCCATAATCATTCATTTTCTGAGGTGGTATAGACCCTCCAGTGACCCAAGCCCACAAAAGTGCTGTAAACTCGTCCTCAGGCTATGACCGTTTGAATAATTGTCATCTTATCAACTTTCTTAAATCAAGTTTTGAGAAAAATGCTTTTATTTTCGGCAGGTTTCTATTCATTTTTCACTAGCTCCCATCCGAAAATGGCTAGAATTTACCTCTTACCGTTATAATTTTAAACTCAAACTTCAGGAATAGTAAGATTAAAAGTTATACTTGATTTATTACACAAAAACCCAATTCACACAAAATTCACGTTCTACGCCCTATTCTGGCTATGGAGGCTTGTTTCTCAATACAGTGCTGTGTGAGTTTACAGCCCGTTTGTGTGCTTGTGACAGTCCCTCCTTCTTGAGCCCCTCTCTTTCAAATTCCTGAATCCGCTACTACTATAACACATAATAAGTCCAGTCCGAAATGTAGCAATATCAGGTTACATTTTTTTGCTATATTTTTAAAAAATTGGATATGATGAAGAGTAGACATTGATAAATCAAAAAAGTATGTGCAACATTTTTTTTTCATACGTAAGGAGGGTTGCCAGCAGTTTCAAAATGGCCGCCATTTTTTCATAAAATTGTCAGTAATATTGTAAGTTTATGTCATTAAAATGCAGTATTCAATTGGAAACCCACTTATAACAATGACAACAACAGTTAACTAAATATGTACACATTTTTGAGCTATTACAGTTTAAAATGGCTGCCATTTTCCATTATTTTAGCTTTTTAGCATACATATTAATATAATAATAATTGATCTGTAACTGTAAAACAAAAACGTGTGATAGAGCTAATTATATGTGCAATTGCCATAGGTTGTTAATGGTTATTACCAGGGACGTATCCAGGGGGAGCCGTGGGAGCCGCGGCTTCCCCCCCCCTCTTTGTACACAGTGTTAAAATTTTAAAGCTTATTCTTGAGCCAATACAAATTCTTTCCTGGGATCACTCAAAATGAATACTTCTAAACATGTAAATATGCATCAGTACACGTTATACATAGGCATAATAG
>NW_022707033.1:697469-703885 GCF_011630105.1 Anneissia japonica
GGTCTTTTAAGATAGAAATGCGATACTGTGGTTCAATTTCGTTTTTATCCTTTTGTAAGTTTCTTTAAATGTTTGTTTAATAATGCTACTACTAATAGTAATAATAATTATAACAATGATGATGATGATGACAATAGTAATAATTGATATTAATATTAATAACAATAAAAAGTGAAGAAATTGTGCTAAATGCGAAAAAAAAGTTGTGATTTGTTGATCATACTATAGTATATATAGTTAGAGCTTGCTTCTCTTGCCACCCCTTGGATGCCACTTATATATTCAACATCTGGTTGGCAAAATTGCGAATGCTAGCATTTCTATAACAAACGTTTATTGTGGTAATCAAGATTTCATACATTAAAAAAAAAAAACAATACAAACTGTCTTTCATTCAACGAATTATTTTTATACAAGGCTGTTATTCTATCGAGCATCGTGGGAAAAAATACAAAAATAACAAATGACTTACTACGCACATTAATTTCGAAAATCGTAAATGTACACTGTATATTGAGTTGATTATAACAGGCTTAAAATAAAAACAATGAAAAATGACTAAAATAGTCCTACAGCTGTTTTCCGTTCCACACCTACGACGAGTGCTTTAAAATTTAACGATTGGGGTGGGGGGGCTTTTATCTGGAAATAATGTAATGTCGGTTTTGCGTGGTACGCACGTCACACATACGGTACCTGTCCAGTCTGTTGTCTCAGATTTCACTGAGTTACGGTACTGTATAAATAAAATGAAAATATAAAAAGAAACAATGAAAAAAAAGAAAAATTTTAAGAAATGAGATAAACAAAAAATATGTAATAAATGTGGTGGTTACACCACAACGGAGAGAAAAAGAATTTGGGTGATGGGTGGGGATTAGGCGAGTGATCTTAGGCCTACACCCTTTCCAGCCCCAGATGACACTCTAACTCTGAAAAAATGATTATCAGAGCTGTGCTCTTTGGCAAATTTATTGGTTTCTCCTCACTGATGATGAGGAGTTCTGTACCACTTTTCTAGGGACTGATCCTGGACTTGCTTAAGATATAAAATTTAAAATTCGGGCCTCAAACATAACGCATAGTGGTTAATATTGTCATAGTCTTTATAAAAAGAAACTTAGACCTATTCCTACCTAATAGTGATAAAAAATGGCTGGTAAATTCTTATTTGGGGAGGAGGGCTAAAGCCTGCTTATTGTAAATCCGACTCTCCTCCTGGGGTGAAGCTTAAATCAAGGACCCACGTCCTAGGGAAGAGTTGGCAGAGTATCACCTAAATATGTATCTAATGATTTTACAGGTTTATGGGAATAATATAGAAAAAAATCTATTTTTTGATAAGATATTCTTTTTTTCACTTGCACGTCTATTTCATGTGCTGCTCTAGCTGGGACCTCCACACTGTATTAATGGTTTTAGGTCTTATCCTTGTGATATTTTTTCAACAATCTGATTTGTAAAATCGTTGGTCAAACGTAGAAGACATGTTGTTGGTTCGTCGTCAATCAGGTATTAAAATTCAAAATTAGCGGAGAGGCTACTACTCTACTACTACCGTTGCTGCTACTTTTACTACTACTGCTACTACAACTGTTACTGCTACTGCTACTACTACTAATAATAATAATGGTAGATATATAGTGCACAATGTAAAAAACAGCTTTATGCGCTTTTACAGCCGGAAGTGAGATAAATTATTTAAAAATTCACATAATAAATGAATAAATGAATAGCTCCTTCATAAATATTATTATCTTTGTTTGTTCATTTTCTTTATTATTTTTTAAATATTTCCTTTCTTACCTTTCTTTTCAATTTGTTTATATCTTCTTTTCTTTCCCTTTTCTTTTCTTTCATTCCGATTTCCTGTCTACATTTTCCTTCCTTTACTTATCTATATTTTCTTTCTTTACCCTTTTTTTTTCTTTAATAGTACATTTTTTCTTTCTTGTTCCTTCTTTTCCTTTTCTTGCCTTTCATTTTCCTTCCTTTCCTTGCACATAAAAGGGTAAATAAATCAATCTGACTTCTGTGCCTTTTCATTGGCTCGCATAACCGTTCAGTTTTACACACTGACCAATAATAGGCCTATCAGGTATGTGCATATTACGCATGTCCACTTCGATAAACGGAGCCGACAAAGTCATTACAGTTCCTTTATAGTGTTTAACAGTGTAGGCTTACAAGCTGGTTGTTAGAATACATTTCACCATAACAACTCCCTGATTTCACTAAGGTATGTCGGTATATATGTTTTTAATAATTCTTCGTTTTACTTTTTCTTTTATATAAATATTTAAATATTTTTCCAACGATCCAATAGATATCATTTTCTTTATATTTTTCTTAAACTCTCAACAGTTTTTTTTTTCTTTTTTTAGTTTTTCGTAACCTTTCGACCAATGATTAAAAATAGTACCAGCATTTATATTTGTAAATTTTTTTGATAGGTCTATGATTTACTCAAAATAAAGGTGATATTTTTCTGACCTTTTGATTTCTCTAACTCTCACCTACCCTATTCGTGCCATGTGGCGCATAAGGTCATAACGTTTTATTTATCGCGGTCTTTAATTAATTAAAAATAATCAAGTATGAACCTACAAGTTACAAAGTGATATGCCTGTATAAAGGACATTCTGAATTAACCGTCATGAAATAATGATAAGTAATAGGGCCTATAAATTGTTATCGTTCAAAAAGACAAATCTGTATGAGTATATATTTTATACATAAAACAAAGAAATAATAATCTAGAATGATGTTAAAAGTGGTGCTATTTGGATTTATATGCTATGTTTTGTTTGTTGTAATAGCCTAGAGTAGACCTTACCGTATCACACGATGGACGCATTTCTAACAGTTATGTTATTTACAATGATGGTAGTCGAATCTCCAGCATCTTTTCATCCTGTTACTATTACCGCAAATCAACGACTTGCAATAGATGCATTTCAGTCATCGTTAGTGAATTTGTCTTCAGGAGAAGTGGAGGAAATCGTGTATAATCGTACCACCCCTGTGATTGAGCTTACGGAGGACCAAGAACAGAAGTTGCTGGCCGAGTATCCAGCTTACTTCAGGGTTGCCGATTCAAGGTAGTCCATTAAGCACATATTTTATTTTTGTGGAGTTTTGTGTGTTTTCGTCAAAAGATTAACATAAAAAGGTAATAAGGGAAAAATTACTGTAGGCCTATGTTATTCTTGACAAACATATGATATTCATAGTTGTGTTTTACGTGTATGTTCCACGTATTATAAAGAATAGTGTACGAGTTGGAGACAAACAAAAAAGAAAGTGTTGACGTATTTTTTAACAAATAGAATTTATTTCAACGAATATTTCGTCTTCTTCTTAACGGAACTGCATCAGCGTACTGATGAATACTGAGTGTCATAATGTTACGTTCTTATACGGAATAAATACAAAATATAATATTAATAAAACTGGACACTTAATAATCAAATTAACACAATTTTTGTTACAGTATTAGGATTCGCCATTCAAATACATGAATAACAAATAATAATAAACCTGAACACTAAATGACTAAGTTATTTGGTGGAATATGAGGGTGTGGGGTCCAAATCTAGAAGGGGTCCAATTTGATATTTCTCGTATTTCGGATTATATCATTTTATGTTCGACAATGGAGATATGGCACTAATTCTACTGGGCCCCATAACTCAGTCGGTTAGAACATCCACATATGTTTGTAGGAGGTCTCGGGTTCAATCCCAAAGCGGTCCAATTTGATTTGTTTAACATATTGCGTATTATATCATCATTCAGGTCGATAGGTTTCGAATGCTACTGGACTCCATCAATTAGAACTTCTAAAAAAAAACAAAAAAAAACAAAAAAGAAATTACAAAAAAAATTACATACCAAAATACTCAATTTTTGAAGATTTTTGTGGCGGCCATCTTGAATTTCAAAATGGTTGCCATTCTAGCTTTTTGAATCTATGTTTATTGAACTCAGAAAAGCACAAAACATTTGCTTAGACCCAAATTCACTATTTTTCATAGAGGAGATGTGGAATATTATACTGAAATATTCAATTTTCATCAAAAATGTGTTCCGCCCATTTTCTGGAGGTCCCACCCTCCCCCCGCTCATTTTAAAAAATTTATACCCTAGTGATGGTAAATCAGCAGAGAAAAATTAGTCCCCGAAAAATGGTCACGGGGTCCCTGATTTTTACTATACTATAGGAGTTACACAAAAAACCGTCTCGATGTCGAAGTTACGGTCATTAAAAAATCCGCTATTATAAAGGACTATTAATAATGCAGGCCTTATTCTAAACAAATGCAAAATATATTCGAACTCTATACAATTCTTGTTTAAATTAATGTATGGATGATGTGAGGAGATTGCAACATTATTTTATATTCTTTTTTTGAATAAATTCATTTGGAATGAATTCTACCAGAATCAAATTAATTATTAGCTAATCAACAAAAAACTGTTCGAAAAAATAGTTTTCACCGATTTACAAATATTAGCTACAAAAATCCTTAACTTCATTACCAGCCAATTTAAGGATCTATGAAGAAGAATACGGGAAGAAGAGACTTGATGATGATGATGATGAAGAAGAATACAGGAAAGTTATTATCTGTCTAAAAATTGACGGGGGAATCTTTTTCTAATTTAAATTTTTAATTGTAAGTTAATAACTTATTTAAATATACAAATTAAGGAATTCAAATGTGGAATTCAAATTTTCTTTTTTTAACCTCATGAATGATAATAAATTTTTCGATAATGTAAACATTACTACATTTCTAATTTCTTTTTGTGTAGGGCTCTTCCACCTTCACAAAAAAGGAAAAGAAGAAGTAGGCCTTTTGCCCGTGTGTGCCCTTCTGAGACGGTCCGAAGCGCCGTTACAGTGGCGTTTGATAAAAATGGCAAACCCGTTCTTGTTCCACATGTACGGTATCAATAAGTATTCATATAATTAATATTATTATTGGTATTATTATTATTGTGATTATCAATATAACGATAATATCATTATCTTAACACATTATCATTATTAGTATGTATATTATTATTACCATCATGACATCATAGCATTATCTTCTAAACACATTATTATTATCGAGAAATCACCATCATAATCGTAATCATCATCTTTATACTGTCAATCACCATCATCACTATCACCTCTACATTCGTAATCATCATCGTAATCATCATTATCATACTACTGTACAGGGGTGGCGCCAGGGTTTGCCCGACGGGGGGGGGGGAAGGGGGGGGGGGGGAATGAGGTCCCCGACGGGGGGCCGATGCCCCGACAAGGGGTCAGATTTCCCCGAAGAAAGCAAAATTAGCGTGGTCGAGCTTCGAATAAAAGGTTTCGAAAGTGGTCCTGGGGGCGAAGCCCCCGAAAATTTTGACAATTTAGGGGTTTCATAGGCTTATTTAATCGATTTTAGAGTCTACTAATATGTAGAAAATACATATAAATTTTTTTCTCCCCGACAAATTGTGCTTTTTCTCTCCCGACGGGGGGGTCAGCTCTCCCCGACGGGGGGGGGGGGGCGCTGGCGCCACCCCTGCTACTGTACCGGTATCTTCCTAACCACCACGACCATAATGGTGAATAAACAGAAAGTGTATTGTTATTATAATACCATTATCAATGTAACAAGTATATTCACACTGTACCGTATATCACCCCACTTGAAAATGTTGTTTAATTCATCTCATAATCTACGCTGCATGATGTATGCCGATGACATACAGATATACACAGTGGCGTATCTAGCAGTATTAAAATCTGTCTCTTATACACATCTAGATGTGTATAAGAGACAGATGACGGGGCGCGACCAAAATATGAGAGGGCGTGGAATTTATTTTCGGTGGCCACGCCCACCGAAATATATTGCTTCTTAGATTCCCGAATACACGTTAATCGTGACAGCATAAGCATAAGCCTAGCTTAATTTTTTTTTGCTTCGAAGTTTTCGAATGGGGGCGGGGGGCCGAGTCCCCCTTGGATACGCCACTGGATATACATCGATTTCCATCCTTGGTGAACTCTCCAGTTCACTTATAAGCTCAACCAGTGTGTAGGTTGTGTCCAACAATGGTCTCTAGCCAACAAGCTTCAATTCAATGTCAAGAAAACAGAATTAATTCGTTTTTCTTCAATGTTATCGAGCAGTTGAAGCCATGTCTCTACAACCATACCAGTTTCTGGTCGAACCAAAGACAGAGGTCTGTAACCTAGATGTAATACAATATCAATGCTGTATGTCACTCTTCCTGTGCTGCTCTCCGTAAAATTGGAAAAATCAGAAAGTTTCTCGACAAACCCAATACTCTACGTCTGATATATGCCTTTTTCAATTCACAGCTCGACTATTTCAATAGTCTCATCTCTGGAC
>NW_022707033.1:704097-709547 GCF_011630105.1 Anneissia japonica
TATGGTCTGTTTGCTATGGTTTTTGTGACGTTCAGCGTGTAGGGACGCACGTGCGCCTAGAATGTCGATGCCAGAGTTATAACCTTTGATGTCCCGAGATGTGCGTCCTTTTGTTGAATTACCTTGATGGAATGCACTTTCAGATGAAATCAGGATCGCCGACTCACTTCAGCTTTTTAAAACACAACTCAAAACTCACCTCTTCACTGAAAGTTTTGCTGAATTTCTTTAAGACACTTTTTACCACTATTTTGTTTATTTTTTTTCCCATTAACTGTTTAGCTAGACACCGCCATCACTTGAGCACCTGTGAGTCATGCATCGGCGGGCTTCACGCCTTAAATTGCCGATAAACGTTGCGGTGTTGGTCTGGTTCGGCTAGGCGTCTAGAGAGTTGTTAGTCTAGGTTCATGGTTTTCTTGTCCGTTTCCTTCCGTTGTTGTCAAGCGCCTCGAGGTTGGTCCAACGGGAGGCGCTATACAAATTGCAAATTTATTATTATTATTATAGCAGTAGGCATACTTACCGTATTAACACATGTTTTATTTTGTCATTTTATTTTCATTTATAGCTCATTCGATTTCACTTATATCAGGAAGTCCAGGAAAAATTGTGTGCAGCTGACAAATGTAACCCAGGTTTCCAATGCCGCTGTCGGAATAAAATTATCACTACCAAAGCTGTTGTCACTTATATTAAGGGACATGATCATAAGTTCTACACTACTGAATTAAAGTTGCGTTCCTGTACGGCTATTGAACTGTAGGAAGAAATATCAGTAGGAATATGTCATTAACCATAGAGAAAATAGAACTATTTTTTGATCCATTTTAGAATAGGGGTGTTGGTTAAGATATAGACAGGAGTCATTACACACCTAGTTAATCCTACTCATATGGTAATTTCTGGTGTTCATAGTATAATTAGCGAAGTACAGTATCAGTTTTTTTTTTATTAATTGTATTATGGAATGGAATGGATTTATTCGGTGTAAACACCAAGGATAGCCCACGAAAGTTTAGAAAAAGACTTATTTCCAGTGGAGTCCTTCTGGTGGTGATTGAACAGTACACTGGGAGACAATCCCCTACTCTTTTCCGAAGAATGTACTGCGTTTACATGGGCCATAAATGCACACGGGACTAACGGCTTAAACGTCTCATCCGAAAGACGGTGCGCTATTGTAACTTGTATTTCAGCCCTCTAGCTGAAACACAATTGAGAGGCAGCTATAGGAATGAACCGGGGACCTAGAGATCTCCACGGTTCAGCGCACACACAGTGGCTACCACCAGATTAGCAGACAGAGCTAAGCAGCTCTCTTTTAACTTTCTCTATTAACTAGGCTAATTATTTATTAGGTTATATTTATTTTACTAATTTTACCATAGAGCATAATCATTATTTATTTAAGTACAGTATATACAATCTAATAACACCTGTATTTATTTTTTACGTAAATGTATTAATTATTATAGTACATTTAATAACATTAATAATACAACCTAACAAAAATAAGTTCACTTAGTTTTTTATTGCATTAACTAGGCCTAATTTATTAATAATAATAATAGGCCTATGTTAGATTTATAAAGCGCTAGGTTGCATTTATTACTAAATTCACTCATAGAGCATCATAATTTCTGTTGTATTTCTTTAAGTATTAACTAGGCTATTTATTTATTAGGTTGTATTTACCCGTATTTATTTTACTTAATTTACTATACTATAGAGCATCATCATTTTTGTTCATTGTACACCCATACCATATGTCACCCTCAAATATAGAAATGAAAAATATTGATAATATATTTAGATTCCATTCAGTGTTTAATCAAATCCAAAGTGTTAGTAAACCCTAAACTACCATGGCCGAAAACCGTGTGTGAAGGCCATGTTTCTCGATTTTTAACCTGATCTCTTGCTTTATTAGGCATTTTAATAGAGAAGCCTCGTGTGTACATCTTAAAAATAATCATTATTATTCATAGTTTATGTTGATACTGTATAAGATTCATCTTGATTGGTTGGAAGAGTCTGTCTTTTACAAATTACCATATGAAAGAACGGCTCGAATTGTCATTTTTCCACAGACACATTTTACATTGAGCTGGATAGGCAAGCGCTTAAGGCCTAGTTCAGACTAGGTGGATAAACCCGGCTCAACTCACCGGTTTTATCCACGTGCCAGTCTGAACTAGGTGGCTTATCTCAAACCGGGCTGTGTTCCTATAGCTAGGCCTGGCGTGCCACCGTGTTTAACTTTTCTAAGCCGGGCTTTAATCGCTGCGGGGGTCTTGCATTGACTTCCGGTGAGATAAGCCACCTAGTTCAGACTGGCACGTGAATAAACCCATTGAGTTAAGCCGGGTTTATCCACCTAGTCTGAACTAGGCCTTGATATGCTTAGGGACAAGCGCGTATTCTATTCCTAGTTATGTTCAGATAAACAATTTTTATCGACACTACTGTACTGGTAAGGTCAATTTACAAACTGATCATCTTCATGATCATTGCCGTTGTTTAAATAATTATTATTGTTGTAAATGTACTGTAATAATTTTTTAATGTATCCATATTTAGAAGGTGACAAAAGGGTTTTTGGTTCTTAATTTACAACTTTTATGATTAAATTCCATTCATACTCAAAAATTAGTGTTTAGATTGTATCTTTGTTGATCTCTTTTTTAAAGATAATATTTTAATGTGACTAGGTTATATATTCTATTTTCATAATGGATTTTTCTCAAGATGGTGACATTATCTACTCTCTGTTAATGTCTCTAATCGTCCGAATTAGGCATCTAATTAGCGTAGCAAATCGAAGTATAGCTTCGGGGGCGTCGCCCTGGAACACCCACCAGCTTTTCCCCTAGACCCAACTGGGTGCCTCCGCTCAGCTGGTCCCCAGACCCCCTGCTTTTGGGGTCCTGGCAGCTTTGCTGCTCTTGGACCGGGGGCCGCTCTCGGTGGCCCTGTCTATGGTCCGACGGGGGCGGAGCCTGTCCGAGAAAATGAGTTTATGGTATTTCGTATTACCTATTGTGGAGTCCAGGGGATATTGCCTATGGAAACTTTGCAGCTTTTTTGTCATTTTAATCTGTTGGTTAGTAACTTTTTATTTGGCTGCTGATGGGATTAGGGATGGGGTGGTTACAGTGCCCCTTTTGCCACCTCTGGATATTCAACATCTAGTATCAAAATTGCGAAAATTATGCTAACATTTCTATAGCAAACAAACAAATATCATGGTACTTAAGATTCCATACGTTTTAACAAATAAAGATCAAAACAAACTGTGTTTTATAAATTATTTGTATTCAAACATCTTTTGACCGAGCATCGTGGGGAAAAAAAAACAAAAAAAAAAAAAAACAACAAAAAAAAAACCAAAAAAAACCCAAAAACGAATGGCTTGTAAAAAAAACCAAAAAAAAAAACCAAAAACGAATGGCTTGTACGCAGTGAAGAAAATTAATTTCGAAAATCTTAAAGTTATTGGAACCTCATACATTCTACTGTTCATTATACTGTATGTTCAATTATATGTCAAATTTGCGAGGATAAGTGCTTCCTTGAAATTTGCTACTGAATATTTGTTAAAAATCAATAAATTCTTACCATAACCACTTTTTAATTTGTTTATTTCTCTCCCCCTAATAAGGGTCCCTTCGTGTCTGTGGTCTGTGCTACCCGTTAACACGTTACCAGCAACCCTCGTCGTCCATCAAAGAGGCTGTCTGTACCAGTACACCGGGGTATCCCCCTACTCGTCTCAAATGATGTACTGGGTTGTTATAGTCACACATAAGCCACTGTGTATACTGGGCCTACGGTTTATATTCCTTATCCGAAAAGACTTGATCTACCACCAGAACCATAGGCGAGCGTGCCGTTTGAACGAGCGCCGATATGGCAGTAGTGCGGCGCCTGCCTTAGCCGCTCGGCCATTAGACTCGCTTAAATAAATATCATGTTTGGTTAAAGCCGGTTTTCCACTAGTCGAATTTATTCGCGCGAATCGAAAGCGTCGTTCATGCGTATTCACATTTCTATCGGAGTTTTCGCTTCAGCGAAATTAGTACCGTAGTTCAAACAGTTTCTACTTTTTGCGAAGCGAAAAATGTGCGCAACCAATCAGAGCTCAGAAACCGAACCGACACTTTCGATTCGCGCGAATAAATTCGCCTAGTGGAAAACCGGCTTAAAGTCTATGATTAAAAACTGTTTTCCGTTCCACACCTACGACGAGCGCTTTAAAATTGAACGATGGGAGCCTTTTATCTGACAAGGCATGCTGGTGTCACGTGGTACGTACGTAAATACAGTAGAAAATTATTAGGGTCGGATCCATAAGTGTTCTGCAGAGGATTGAAAATTGTGTTCCTATCGATAATGCATTTTAAGAGCAAATTATTATATTTAGGCCTATAATTGATTTAATTTCAATAATAATTAATTAAAAATATAATGCCCCTGGAAACCGTTAGAGTAATCCTGTAATGGGACATTACAATCCAAACGATTCTTCTCAGAACCGAATGCCATCAAT
Source organism: Anneissia japonica (assembly GCF_011630105.1). Taxonomy (NCBI): domain Eukaryota; kingdom Metazoa; phylum Echinodermata; class Crinoidea; order Comatulida; family Comatulidae; genus Anneissia; species Anneissia japonica. Next base: position 708,650 of record NW_022707033.1, read on the forward strand.
TAAGATTTGAGCATATGCCACATGGGGTACCGAAAGCATAATATAACCATTATAGCCAATTCGCAATGCAAACCTTAAAATAATTTTAATTTAATTTCGTTAATTGCTTTTCCATATTGTTAATTATTCTCTTTATTTAGGTCTATTGATACTTTTGGCAGTTTGTCCCGTATGCATTTCATAAATATTCTTGTTACTATAATAATATTTATTTGGACTTGCACTTCTACATCAGTGGCACACTTTGAAAAACAAAGGTGCGTCCGAAACACAAAAAAAGACAAATGATTAGAAGATAGGCCTACATCAAATTACAAGAACAACTAAAATTTAAAACTAACCCATAACAGCTAAAATATTTCCCTTTCTCCCTTCCCTCCTTCCCTGAAGATTAAAATGTTATCCCTCCCCACAACTAAAAAGAAAAAAAAAAATGAGCAAAACTTCACCTCTTATTTGCAGAAACGAAAATCTAAGTACCGGTACCCTTCTTCAATCCCCACACCATGCATTTACCCCTTCCCCTTAAAAACCTAAATGACATCAAAAATAGTAACGCAGGAAGGATAACAAATAACGTGACGCCATTATTTGGTACATTTATTATCCCTTTACTACGGTACTGTATTTACGGAAACCTTCAGTCAATTGTATTTTTATTTGCAATTACACAACATTAGGCCCGTGGCGTATCTATGGGTACTGGAATCGGGAGAGGGTTGATGGGGGCGCAAAAAATGAAGTGGTGGAAGACTCATGATGACGTGAGGGGCGATAGCTGGAAAAAAATAAGGGGGTTTGAGTGGATTTTTAACTACTTGAGCGTTTTTGTTTTTTGTTTTTGTTTTTTTTTTGCTTCGAAAGCTTTTATTGGGTGGGGGGTGCAAGGGGCTGTCTC
>NW_022707033.1:709572-712910 GCF_011630105.1 Anneissia japonica
GACAGTGTTGTCTCAATCGGCCCAACTTTCGGCCCCCCCTTTTGGACATTTCTGGATCCGCCCCTGGGTGCGGCGGAAAAGGCGCGACTGGTGCACTTTATTTTGGTGGGGAGTGGGAGAGTGTAGGAGAGCGTGCCGCATTCCTCTAGCCAATAGGCACAATGAAATTTATTTGGAATAATTATGTTAAAATACCGGAACTTAAGCAATGACACGAAAATCGCCGTTCAGCAAGGTACCTGTAAAGGCTGACACAAGTGTTATCTCACTATCTTCCGCATATTCTGGAACATCATATCAGAGGAGATCCATGCATCTTGAGACAATGCAAAGGACTGTACAGTACTTCCATTTTGCATCTTCAGGCTCTAATAATGTCTTGACCCATAGGCCTATCATTTTGAGCGCCTTTTCTATTAATTCAAAATCTGGCATTTTGTTTCCTCCCCTCGACAAAGATCCTATCATTTATTTTTTCTTGATTTTTGGATTTTTGTCTCTCCAAAATGAAATCAGAAACAAAGTTATTAGGAGATTTCTCAACCTTACGAAAACGATTACGAATACGAATACGTCATCATCATTTTCGTTGGTCGTGCCTCAACATTCTTGACAATATGCTATACGAGCTGAATGTGATTCTAGATTGACGGAAAAGGCATAAATAGCCTACGTTGTGACAGATACGCTACTGTAGGGGACGGTTGTCTCAAAATGTGATGACGTAACCGTATTCGTTATAGTTTCTGTAAGCTTGCGAAAACTCCCTATTAACCATTTTAACAACACTTTCAGGAACTTTAATTATGTATGCTTATATATTGATTTACATAAACCAAGTATTTCAATAATGTTATTGATCGTCCAAAAATTGTACGATTTTAGATACCACAATGCATAATAGAGTAAATATAAATCAATCTGACTTCCGTGCCTTTTCATTGGCTCACAGAACCGTTTATTTTCACACCCTGACTATTAATGCATGTTTAGGCCTATATACGCATGCCCGCTTCGATGTAAACGGAGCCGACCAATTCATCATGGTTCCTTTATAAATTAAATGGTTTACTGTAACAGTGTCACTGGTGTGTTATATATTTGAAGTAGGCCTACATGCTGGTTGTTAGAAAACATGTCACTAAGGTGTTGATATAATACATGCTTTAAGTAATTCGTTACTTTGTCCTTCAAGTTTCAATTTTTTTCAACGTTCCAATAAATATACATTTTCTTGATATATTTTTCTTGATCTCCCAACAGTTGTTGTTTTTCGTAACTCTTCCACCAATAATTAAATAGTAAGACGGTATACATTTTATACATTAAATAACGAGTTAATAATATACAATTATGTTAAAAGTGGTACTATTTTTATTTGTATGTTTTGTTTGTTGTAATAAAGTAGACCTATCACGATGGACGCATTTCCTAGTCCACATATCAAGCGCCCTGAGCATCTTACATTAGATGGATATGTGCACTATATAAAACTGCACTATCATTATTATTATTATTATTATTATTATTATTATTATTATTATTATTATTATTATTATTATTTCAAAACAGTTATTTGCAACGATGCTAGTCGAATCGTCAGCATCTGTTCAACATGCCCACAGTTGGCGTATCTAGAGGGGTACTCGGGTCCCCCAAAAATACTCGTGCACCCCCAGTCGCCCCCCAAAATCACGGTAAAGTAATTAAAATTCAACTTATTTTGCGAATTAGTGCCCTTTTAACTGATCATCGAGCCCCCACTTCACCTTTGCCTCCCCCACCGAATCAGCACCCCCATTTCAAGACTTCTAGTCAGTGCATGCCCACCATGTTCCTATTTGCATATCAACGACTTGCAATAGGTGTATTTCAGTCATCGTTACAGAATTTTGTAGGATAACTGCAGGAAATCTTGTATAATTGTATCGACCTAGACATTCTCTAAATCGCCGATTATCTTAATATAATTCTGATTTATGTCGCATTATTCAATTCAGTTGAGTTCGATTTGCTTCTGATGCGAATCTCATTTTGCAGGAAAATACAATTCTCCCTCTAATTAAAGACCCATCCACTTAAAAACCACCTCCAATTAAAGACCAATTTTGTGTGGTCCCAAATTCATAAATGTCCTTTATCTTTATTATTCTAATTAGGGACCAAAGCGGCTAAAAACCATGGAAATCCCGGTCCCAAAAATGGTCTTTAATTGGAAGAGGACCTGTATTTCATGTTAATATAGAAACAAATTATTAGGCCTAATGAAAATTAAGTGGATTGACATCATGTAAATTAAACAAATTGCTTTAACAAAACGTCATAGCCAACTGAATTCTACCGAATTCCTAACTATCTATGTAGTTGCGGATTCAGGAGGCCCAGCCGACCCGCCTACCCCCTAAATTTGTCAAAATGTTTAAATGGAGATAAAAAGAAAATCATATTCAAATTTAAGTCTGAGAGTGCCATTTCCGGCCATGTAGAGGTACCATAATCATAAATTTTCTTACCTCAGTCTGAGGTGGTATAGACCCTCCATCTGTTTAAGTCTCTCCCTGGGACCCTCTATTTCACATTTCTGGATCCGCCACTGCTATAATACATAACGTGAGCAAATCTTAAGAAGGATCATGTTGTCCAGAAAACCAAGCTACGTCCTCACTGCCACACATGCGAAGATCACAATCTGTTCTACATAAAACGTACGAGTGTATTCAGACATAGTAACAGCAATGGCCCGTCTTTCTTCATTTTGGCAATTACAATCGTAGCCAGGAAAACAGTCAGACGATTCTACGCACCTGTCTTGTTCGAATCTCTGTTCGATTCTACCCTGTTCGCAAGAAAAACTATCCGGTATAAATACAACATGTTATTATTCAGTTATTTCACGATACCAAGGAATTTTATACTAAAGATACACAGGCGCGGATCTAGGATTTTTCCTGACCCTCGCATAGATGGGGTGGTCCTTGCAGTGGTGGATCTGGAATTCGAAATAGAGGGTGCCCAGAGAGGGACTTTGACAGATAGACACCTCAGCCCCACCATGGTTGGGGCTGAGGTAAGAAAAAAAAAATTAAGATTACTTCGCCTTTAGATGGCCAGAAATGGCACTTTCAGGATTGGAATATAATTGTTTCTCCATTCTTTAAAAATAATTTTAAAAATTTACGGGGCCCGGGCCGACTGGGTTCCCCTTGAATTCGCCACTGCATGAATCCTCTGAAGCTCAGATGACCTAGGGTTTTAAAACAAAAAAAAATTGTTTATTACGGAATTTCTATAAAAAGATAAACAAACATATTCTTGAGAGAGAGAGAGAGAGAGAGAGA
>NW_022707033.1:712939-717544 GCF_011630105.1 Anneissia japonica
GGGAGAGAGGGAGAGAGAGAGAGAGAGAGAGAGAGAGGTAACTTGTTGGTTGTTATACAGACACGCTTTGAATATCAACTATATACATAATTACAAATATAGACCGTATGGAGATATTCCCCCTGTATCAAGAACTTTGAGGGCGCGAAGGTTAGCTGACATTGCAGAGAAGTAAAAATAAAGTTATTTCAAGCAAGACGGACCGACTAAATACATCAATCAATTAGAAAAAGATCTAAACACACAGCGGCAGTACATTCCACAACTTATTGAAAACAAAGATTTTGTGGAGAACAGTCATAAAAAACGTTTTAACTTTGCTCATCATTAACCGCGCGTGCCCGATAAAGAGAGAGACAAGGAAGATATTACTGCAATGCGGCGTATCCGAATGTAGGGGGGGGGGGAGGTGTGCTCAGGGTGCCTGAGATTGAAAAGAAAATATAAAGTGCCCCTTTTTAAATGTTAAAAAATAACGGACATAAATTGTAATCATTAAAGTGCCATTTCCGGCATCTAAAAGTCCCCAATTCTTGAAGTTTTCTCACCTCAGCCTCATCCATGATGGGGCTCAGGTGGATATAGTAATTTTCGTAGTGTTATGTATTAAAGTGCCATCTTCCGGCATCTGCAAGTTCCACATTCTTGCAATTGTCTTACCTGAGCCTCAATCATGGTGGACTGGGGTGGATGGATTGCTAGTTTTTATAATTTTTAAGTATCCATGCGCCGTTTTCGGGCATCTATAAAGTATCAAATTCTTAAAATTTACTCATCTCCCCCACTCCCCCACCCCTTGCAAAAAAAAAATAACATGGTGGGGCTCAGGTAAATATATATCGTAATTTTTTCAAGTACTATTTTGGGGCATCTATACGAGTCTCAGACTTTTCTATTTATTTATTTATTTGTTTATTTGTTTGTTTGTTTGTTTGTTTATTAATTAATTAATTAATTAATTAATTAATTAATTAATTTATTCATTCATTCATTCATTTATTTATTTATTTATTTATTTATTTATTTATTTATACCACACCAACAGCGATATATCGCCACTTACATGATGGATAAAATATAACAATAATGAAATATATGTAGAATTAAAATCCATGTTTTTCACTTTATTTTTATTGCCTTTTGGTGTCAGCAAAAAATGATTTCACTTTAAGTCTAGTTGAGAACATTTTCATGGGGGTTGGGGCCCGATTAGAGTGCAATTTTTTTGGTGGGAGATGGGTTTAGGGGGAACGTAGCGCATCCCCCTATAGGTATAATGAAATTGATTTGAAATAATTGTTAACATACCGGAACTTGAGCAATGACACGAACATCACCGTTCAGCAAGGTACCTGTAATTGCTGACACAAGTGTTACCTCGTCGTAGTAACTTTCGCACAATCTGGCAGTATCAGTATCACGCCTTAATCTTGGAGTGGATACATCACTTAAAAAGAGGAAATAATTAACACTTACTTTTAATCAACACTTAATTGCATTTTAATAGATTAAATTTTAAACGATAAATATTATAAACAATTATTTATTTTAAAATGTATATTTTTAATAAATTAAATTAACAGAATAAATTTGAAACAATATAGACCTATATGTTTTAACTAATTTTCAAAACGTAATTAATAATAAATTAAATTAAAAAAATTAATTCATGTGATAAGTTCAAGATAGATATCTAAAGAATTGAATTACCTTTCATTTGCTTGCTTAAAAAATGAAGGGTATTTGATTAGCAGGTACTCTATCTGCCCTTCAGTCAGATTTGTCACTGGCGTTGTACGGTTGTAAACTACTTCATTTCGCTCCAAGTAAGTAAGGTTTTGCAGAGAATTTTTAAATTCTTTGATAGCCGCTATTTGAAAATTGTGCAAAGGAATGGAACACACGCATACATCCGGGTGACATGAATTACTTGTGGCTCCTGCTAATAAAAGAGATACAAATATCATAATTGGTAAAACTAAAGTCATGTTGCAAGAGCATGCGTCTGGTTAAGGTACAGTCCGTTTTCTGCTGCAAAAATGCTGGGTCGAAAACTAAGATTTGTTTACGAAGTTATACAGTATATCACAATGTACAACGTAACACGGCACGGTTAATAATAAATCAGTCTAAACTTCTATGCCTTTTCATGAGCTCACAGAACCGTTCGATTTCACATTCTGAACAATAATAACAGTTATTATGTGCGTATTATGCATGCCTACTTAAATTTAAACGGAGCGAAGTCATTGTGACGACGTTTCGAAACCGTGACGTGAAAATACAGGTTTTGATAAGTTGGGTGTGACGATGATCGTAAGCAGTGGTGGTGGCTTTAGAAATTTGCCGTCAGCGGGCCCGTACGACATGTCCGACAAGGCGCCCGGCATGTCCGACAAAGGGTCGACTAGAGTCAGGGTCACTGTCGGGGCGCCACTACTTAGTGAGGTATATGGTACATGATATCGTCGAAGCATGCCAGTGTGGCGCTCTAACACATTTTGATAATTATCTATTAAATTATACTCAGTGGAGGATGATGTGACATTTAAATATGGTGATAATTTTATGGCTGCAAATTTTGTTATCATTTAAATGAGCGATTTTTATTTTCGTAAAATACTAGGCCTACTGTAGGCTTACATGGCTTAATAAATTGCACTTATTTTTAGGAGACTTAGGAAGACGTATTTATAGAGCCTACAAGACTAGACATAGGCCTACCAAATTTGAAATGAATTGCCGTAACTTTTATTTACTGTCAGCGCAACAGTACAATAACACATAAAACATTCGAGTATAAAAATAGATAACTATATATAGAACCATCTCTTTTAAAAAGTTCATTAAAATGTAAAATTACAAAAGCTAAGAACAATAATGCATAACATAAAAAACTTTATAAAATTAATTAGCAATAAAATGGCAAAAAAGGGGGAAAACAAGCAAAAGATCATTACAAAAGGATAAAATTAACTTTTTAAAATGAAGTTTATATAGAAGCACCACAATCACAAATTTTCTTACCTCAGCCCCAACCATGGTGGGGCTGAGGTGGTATAGATCCTCCATCTGTGAAAGTACCCCCCGGGCCCCCTCTTTTGAATTCCTGGATCCGCCACTGTATGTATACATCCCATGGCGGTATATTCAGGCCCGTATCCAAGAGGTTTCTCTGGGCGTGGGGTTCAGGAACGCAGCCCCTGTGGGGTCAGCAAAACCCCCGAAGCCAGAGGAGTTTTGGGTTTTATGGGTGTAAATAATCCCATAAAAGCATATGTTTGGAAAAGGTCTGCAGCAAAACATTCCGTCTGAGTCTGGGTGGGTCTGCTGTGTTTAGTTGGGTTTGAGACTATTCGGGAATTTCAAGGAGGGGGATTTCGCCATTGAAAAGAGGGAAGTTTGCTACAAAAGGGGGTTTGCCCGAACTATAACCCCCCCCCCTCACCCTGGCTACAGGGACGATATTATAGCTATACCTCCGTGATTCTATCAAATCAGCAGTGACGCAACTAGTCAGACGAGTTCCGCCCCCTTTAGAAACTGGCCGGCTGGAATGCACTCCGATGCGTGACGTCAGATGAGAAACACATTTTAATGGAGGGACTACTGGAGCACGTAATAGCAAGAATGCACCTAATTTCAAACGCAAGACACTACTCAATCTTTGCAAGACACGCTGGGCGGAGGAAGTGCTTACGATCACTTCTACGATTCCTACCCTTGGTGACTGCATTTGAAATTATTGCACACGGGTTGCATGAAGATGCACTTGATGACGAATTCAAATCGGCATATGGGATGGGAAATCAAAGCAAGACGCTACCGCTCTCCTTTCTTAAATAACCTCATTCAATTTTATAGTTACATTTTCGATTGTTTACTCTTCCCTTGCTCATTTGGCCGACATCACAGTAAAATTACAAAACTCATCACTGGACATCTAGGAATATCGGACTCGGAACTGGGCTGCAAACAACCGTCAGCAAATTGCTGGGTCCAGTGGCGACTCTAGGTCTTTATGATATAATTTATGGGGCGGGGGCTAAGATGTCCGACTGGGGGACTAAGTATTTATGGGTGTAACTACAGCGAGTAGCGTTATCTGAGGGCCGAAGAGAAGAAGAAGAAGAGTCTTCTCCTCCGAAAACGAGATTTTTTAAAAAGAAATTAGGACTTCTAGGAGGCCGGAAATAGCTGGGATGGGAAGACTAGGCCTATTTTTTTTTTTTGGTCCGACTGCCGACCAATGTTTTGGCATCATAAGATGTAATCGTATCTAAATTGTTAACCAGATCGAGTTTCCTAGTCCTAATATCGTACTTTGATTGAAAAAATATTAAAAATTATTTTTGTATTTTCAGATTGACAATAAATTAAATGTATTAAACTTCCGAATTTACTATCAATCATTTGTTTTATTCTTGCATTAATTCAAATACAAGGCCCATTCAAAGGCTGAATCCCGAGGCCATACAAGTCAATGGAGGGTCGTGTGTCGAACCATTTAACTATTCAAACTAGGTCCCTAACCATGCAACAGAGCAGCTGATCACTGAGGCTGACAGACTTGACAATAGCGCATGCGCAAAATATGTTCTATAT
>NW_022707033.1:717556-719517 GCF_011630105.1 Anneissia japonica
AGGTATACAATATCGTCACGCACATTTGTGTTTGTGGTATTTTAAAGTTGGTTAAATTATTGTGTACGTTTTCAAGCACTTCAGATCATCATAACTTCATGAATACATTTTAGATTCAGTTCACTGCAAGTAGGTCGATGACTGTTTTATTATTGAATAGTAATTGTTATCATTGTGATGGAATAGACAATACCTGGATTTGCGTCAGGAGAATCAATTAGGGGCCTATATGTATTTTGCCCAACCTGTCGTGAAAATGTATTGAATACCATACTCAGTGCGTGATTCACTAGTACACTTATTGAAATCACATTTCTAAAGCAATAAAATATCGTCACGCACATTTGTATTTGTGGTATTTTAAAGTTAGTTCAACTATTATTGTGTATATTTTTAAACACTTCAGATCATCATAACTTCATGAATAACTTCATTTTTTTTATGAAGTTCAATGCAAGTTTGTACCATACTGTGTGTCTTTGTATATGTTCCATTCTAGTGGAGGTTCTATCTCTTTTGAATTTCTTTTGTATATAAATTAAATACTGTACTTAATTGATTTATTATTGCCCACTTGAATTGTATAGCCCTAGGTGCTGCCGTGTTCTTTATGTAGAGCGCCATATATAAATGCTCGATGTGCTTATCCGGGTCCGATGGCACCTCCAATTTCAAGCAAGTGTTGCAGAGACTCCGGAGTTAGGTTGCATATGAGAATGAAGAAGATAATTTTGATAGCAACATTGATTTATTGCTTTAAGTACTGCGACAATAACATTCAGAGGCGAATTTAGAAAGTTTAGATAAAAAGTATTTATTAATTAAAGTTTTCATAGGTTTGTTTTAACGCCAGTTTGTGTTACCTATTGTAACTTAATTCATTCTAATTAAAGAGAGAAACGGGTTTACCAATAACAGGACCTTAACATTTTTTGCTATGATCGACTACAATGTACGTTAATATGTAATACCGTACATTTAAATCAATTTAGATCAATCTTAATGATGTGATTTTAAATAGCAGAAGCGGATTTAGGGTGGGGGAGCGGGCGGGGAGTGGTGAAAAAAAAAAGGGAAAAAAGAAAAATTGATCGCCCAAACGCATGAGGTTATTTTCGGGCGTCAGCAACCAAATAACATAGGGCCTAGGCTATTTAATATGATGTAGCTGGGCATTTATTTTATGGTGATAGATTAATTAAAAGAAGTTTAACATTGCTCTGTATATATTATTTGAATTTCTTCAATTTCAAACGAACGGCCCCTGATTTTCCTGTAATTTTTGCAGTATTTGAAATGAATATGTACACACATAACTGTCTTCTAATCGGATTAAAATCTGGCCGAATTTTGGCCGATATTGAAAAAAAGTTTGGCCGAATTTGGCCGCGAGATGGCGTGTGTTTGGCCGTGAAGCATGTCGACTATCTGGCAACCCTGTACTCAATCTTTGCAAGACACGCTGGGCGGAGGAAGTGCTTACGATCACTTCTACGATTCCTACCCTTGGTGACTGCATTTGAAATTATTGCACACGGGTTGCATGAAGATGCACTTGATGACGAATTCAAATCGGCATATGGGATGGGAAATCAAAGCAAGACGCTACCGCTCTCCTTTCTTAAATAACCTCATTCAATTTTATAGTTACATTTTCGATTGTTTACTCTTCCCTTGCTCATTTGGCCGACATCACAGTAAAATTACAAAACTCATCACTGGACATCTAGGAATATCGGACTCGGAACTGGGCTGCAAACAACCGTCAGCAAATTGCTGGGTCCAGTGGCGACTCTAGGTCTTTATGATATAATTTATGGGGCGGGGGCTAAGATGTCCGACTGGGGGACTAAGTATTTATGGGTGTAACTATTGCACATCGTTATCTGAGGGCCGAGGATGGGTATTGGAGGGGTGTCCCCTCCTCCCTAAACAAAAAAAAAAAAAAAAAAAAAAAAAAA
>NW_022707033.1:719607-739666 GCF_011630105.1 Anneissia japonica
AGATGTGTATAAGAGGGGGGGGGGGGGGGGCTTGACCAAACCAAACATTAACCAAACTCTTATAACCATCCATTACGACCAACACATAGACGAAGTAGTGAAGCTATTTTCTCAACGGCACCAGGAAAATTCAACTTGATTCTTATATACTGAATGCATCTTTTTTCATATTTATGTGTGTTGATCTTAGGTGCATTCCTTTTTGTTTACTATAAAAGTCCTAATAGGCATAGCAATTAGGTGTTCATGTGTTAAAATTTATAATCGAAAATGTAATTATTTTTATTTGTATACAATTCATATCAATTCAAATATTTTAGTCACAGCACTGGGTGAAAGGGAGTAAAAATAGCTTATGGTAATTTTGCGTTTGTCTTCCATCTCTCAAAATAAATTTTAATGTAGTCATTCTGTACAATGTCACAGAAAATTAAAAGTGTGAGCAAATACTCAATAATAATACAGCTACATAAAACAAAAATAAATTACTACAAGCTATAATATAGTTAACATCAACTTCATTCAAACATTTTATTCTTGGGGACGTATATTTTAAAGTAAAAGGAAAATCATTCCATAGATTACAACCAGAAAAGGAAAACACTTAAAAAAATATATCGTATCATATCGTAAAATACTGAAATATGTTTAAAAGTAATTAAGTGTATTCCGGGCTTCAAGCCTTTGATATTATTATTAATACAATTAAACGTAAATTCTGTTGCATATCTCGTTCGTATTCTGTACTTTATTTTTTGACAATGTTCCCATGCTTTGACTTCCAACGGACGGACTATCACAGCTTTGTATGGGTACACGTGCATTTCGATACTTGGAGTACAGACTCTTACGTGTCAGTGTAACAAATTCAAGAGTCGAACTGTTTTTCACTTTGCTGCACACATCCTTGTGTCAGCTTCCTCATGATTGCAAAATAGATTTGGCACAGGTACGGTACCACCTACTGCAACGCCGTTGTTTCGAATAACATGACATTCATTGCTATGCGCCACGAAAACATGAACATCAGAAAGAATCTCCCTTTCACACTTTCTCCATCTTACAAAAAAGAATTCGACAGTTCATCATTATTGTTGTTAATATTGATACTATATAATATATATTACACAGTTACCAACCTGAGAGATTTGAAATGCGTGAGTGACTATACCAGTTGGCTGGGGGGTCCGAGCGGCAGGGGAATCACCCCCACCCCGATCTGACGATCTGAGCATTTTTAAGCTGTTTTAAAACGATTTCAGGGAGTGTTTGTTGATAATACAGGTACATAAGCGAAAATATTATTAATAAAGCCAATTTGAGTTTTAATGTAGGCCTATGTTTAATTTGAGCACCCGAACTATGTAGACCTACACAAACATTTCATTACTGATCAATTTTTATTAACTCGTTAGTGAAATAAGTAGAGCCTTCAAGGAAATACTGTACTCTCTAATAACTCAATTTACTGCATCACCGTTTTTATAGTTTTAATACAACCAATTTCTTCTAATTTTAAATACATTTTACCCTGAATTTGTGATAAATCGTTGTCACGCATAGACTTGCGTTAAATGCGTGATAAATTTAGGATCACGCATGTGTTTCTGCATGTTTTGCATGTTTTATACAAAATCACTTTGAAATGCGGGACCGTCCCGCACGATGCGAGACGGTTGGTAACTGTGTTCATTGGTAACGTCCCTTCGCTGCCAAAAATAGTTTTTTGTCAGTTGCGTCCCTTCCCGGTGACATCATGAGGGCATGGTGAAGGCTGATTACGATTTGGTGGCACATGGATTGAGTATTTTCATTCATCTGGCCATGTAAGCCAGTGGCGTATCTAGATGTCTTGAAATGTGGGAGCTAATGGGAGGTGGTCATCTTCAAACCGATACAAACAGCCTAGGCCTATTCTTTGTTAATTGTAATCTAAACAATAAATCAAAGTTGAAGAATTATTGCATTGAGAGAAATTTTTGTACAACATATGCCTAATTAATCATATGCGTAATTAATCATAATAAAGAAGCACGTTATAGGCTACAGGCAAAATTAAAAATCAACATGAAATTCAAGTGTCAATCAACTTTTTATTTAATAATTATCTGTCTGTATCATTCAAAGTTTACAAAAATGTAAATAAACAAATACTGTATAAGAATTGTTCTAGTAAATTGAGTTATTGTAGTAACGTCAGCCTATACCTAACAATATGCACAATAATAATAGCAATAATAATATTTTAATATCAATAATTTAACAATAAAAAGTAATAATAATGAATTTATATATAATTAATAAAAATAAAACAATAATAATAATCGATTTAATATGTTGCATCTGTTGCTTGCAACTACCTATTCACTGCTGTTAAGGCCATATACGACTTACTGTATTATGTTTATTGAAGTTTATTGAAGTATTTTGTGTAAGCCATTTCTGTTAATTGAATAATAATATAACGTACGATGCAAAATGTACTCACTATAAATATTTCATCTGTGTCCCGGATATCTTAATGAAATATTTATAATGAGTACATTTTACATCGTACGTTACAGTATATTATTATTCAATAAGGGCCGAAATGGCTTACACAAAATACTTCAATAATAATAATAATAATAATAATAATAATAATAATAATAATAATAATTAATATTATTATTATTTAATAATAATAATAATAATAATAATAATAATAATAATAATAATAATAATAATAATAATAATAATAATAATAATACAAATTTGCTTAATTAAGTTATTTCATAGGCTACCATATTCAATGCCATTCATTCATGCATAATTATTAAGTAAGTATGGCTTGGCCCTAGCTAGCCTAGAATGACAAGTATAGGCAGGCCTTAAAAAATAACCGGGGCCAGGGCCTGAGTAGTAGGCATCGGTCCCTGCTCTCAACTAAGTAGGTACAAATACCTGTCTGGGCTTCTCCTTAAATTAAAGTTTTTTTCTTGCTCGTTCTACTTTGCATTTGTCGGTAAATCTTGCGTAGCCGGCGTTATAGATGTCCTATCAGTACTATAACTAACGCCTAGGCATAACATTGTCCAATCCGAAAGAGCCTAGCCAAGCGGCAGCAGGGGGTAGGCCTACAGCAGTTAGGCCTCGGCCCTCCCTAGCTAGGCCTATATCGTTGGAAACGACGATTGAAGAAAAGCGGTTGCAAGCCAAGCCCAAGGACTTCGCTAACTTCCATTCCTCAGTATTAAAATCCTTCCATTGAGGGCCCTTTTCCTTAATAGGCTCTGTAAGTAATATAGCAGCATTCTTCACCCACTACACTTCTGTTTAATAATAGTAAGTTATTATTATCATTATTACTGTATTATAATACTATATTATTATTATTATTATTCATTGAGTTTTTCATTTATAATTGTAAAACATTTATACATTTTGATTTAGTGTATATATTAAAACAATCAGATATACAATTATATTTAATTTTCTATCTTAAAAATCTTCTTAGTTGCATAATTAATTGATTTGTAAAGCACAATGGGGCACGTTTGCATAGCATATGACTCCTTGGACAAGTTTTCGCTTTTATCGGAGCATTCAATTTTTATTTTAAATTATAACTTCTAGGCCTTGACTGATACTTCATGTAGCAGTTTCTGGAAACTATAGATAATTTAACAGAAAAGTGCAACATTGCATCATTTAGAAATATCGGTGCTGCTTTGAAAATCCTTCCTTTTTTTTCTTATCATGGTAATTATATTTATAGTATTATAGGCCGATTTAAGTACCGAAATCTAGGCCTAGTAGGTGGTGGATCATACCGCGAAGTAGGGCGGGCGGCACATGCCTTAATTACTACGTGGATAGCGAGATTTTTCGATCGCCATTCAAAGTTTATAAAATCCCAAAATCCTCCTCCTTTTTGAAATTTAAGGAAATTGATACATTTTTGTTCCTTGATGGATCGATTACAGCAACCCCAAACCGAACATAACGGTATTTCACATTATATAGCATTAATCATCTATCACAACTGCTAACTTCCTATCCTATCGCGTTAGTTTAGTGGCTCGCCAATGTTTTGTTTAGGACTTAGGTAACAACATGGCCGGTATAAGTCATGTGATTGCGATCCACCCAATCACACGCGCGTATAGCAGAATCCCGTGAAGCTGGTTTTCCACTAGGCGAATTTATTCGGCCGAATCAAAGCGTCGCCGTTCTGATTGGTTGCGCATTTTTTCGCTAGCAAAAACTCCGATAGAAATGTGAATGCGCATTTGCATAAGCCGCCGCTTTCCATTCGCGTGAATAAATTCGCCAAGTGGAAAATAGGCTTTTAGAACTTGTGAAGTCGGTGTTTCCCAGTTCACAACTTGTGAAACGCGTTCATCTCGTTGGTGAACTGGTAAACACCTGTCTCTTATACACATCTTTATCTGTCTGTATCATTCAAAGTTTACAAAAATGTAAATTTTCGTTTAGGAAAATCCCCAAGATGTCGTAATTTTGCTAATTCGGATATTAAGTATTGAACTATGGAACGCCGTTAGTATCTTCGGTTATGATGTGCAAACACTATTATGTGCAATCACCATGACGTTATGTGGAATGGGGTGACGTTATGTGATTTGGTATGTGAAGGAGTGTGAATAAGAAGACGGCTGTACAAGTAAGCCTATATCAACTTTCATTTTAAACTTTTGATTGGCCGAGAGCGAGCGGGAAGACCACACTAGTTTTTTTTACCACCGCACCAGAGTTTTATTTCATACAAGCAAAGAGACATATACTGTAACAGAAGAGAGTCCACTGCTATTCTAAATACACGCCAGTCAGTGTGACGCCCGATCCGCTGTATGGGGAAAACGCTCCTAGCGTCTGTTGTGGATGCATGAGTGATGGCAGCATATAAAAATATAATTTAAGATCTGTATTTGGAAAAGAGTGCATAAAGTCAAATTATTATAAAGGCAAGAATTTATAAGAATAACATTATTGGAAAATATGCTATATATTTGTGGGTTTTAGAAAGTTTACTTTTAAATCACGCTAGTATTTTGAATGTTGATAAAAGAAAAGCCTGGGAGTTTGTATAAGCAAAATAATATATTATAGGCCTCCCTATTAGAAGACGACTACTCATTATAAACATTCATCCATCCATTCATTGGTATTCGGCATATGTAATTCTTATTAAATGAGAAGATATAGTTAATGATGTGTTTGCTTTGACTATGACTATGTTCTTCAGCCCTTCCTCAGTCTGGTATGTAAATATAACGTTTTCTCTTCAGTCAAACAAATTAATGTATAAAATAATAGGAAAAAGAAAAATCGGAAACACCAAAGTAACTTTCAAAATATTGTACTTTATTTAGTATTTTTTCACACGAACTTTCAAATACTTTCAAAAGCAAATGAAAGTTAGGTAATGATGAGGAAAACATCCATCTTGATACCTTAAAATCCCGGATTTACATGATAAATGAGAAAAAAAAAATCATCCATCCAACTGTTAGTGACCCAGGCACTGTCTGTGATGAGCTATTACCACCACATAATCTGTCTCTTATACACATCTAGATGTGGGGGGGGTCAACATTTTTCCCAAAATGGAAAGGGGATCCGGGGGTCCTCCCCCGGGAAAATTTTGATTTCTAGATAGCGGGAAATGACCTTTCTCGACTTTTGAGCTAGGTTTCTAATGACTTTGTTCTTCAAAATTCAAGGTTTCCCCTTCTTGAAAACGGTCAGGTAAACTTTCTCATTCTTATTACAGTAAATAGGCCTGTTATTTGTGTATACATACATAAAAAAAAAAATTAGTTGTTGCATACGTATTCTTTTTTCAATGAATCGATAAGCTCCGAAGAAAAGGAGCGGGGGTTCCAGGGTTCTCCCCAGGAACAATTTTAAATCTTAGATGGCAGGAAATGAGTCTTTCAGACTTCTGAGGTGTCTTAATTACTTTTAAGTTCTTCAAATTTCAAGGTTTTCCCCTCTTGAAAACGGTCAGGTAATTTGTTCCCATTGTTATTACAGTAGATAGGGCTTATGTGTTTATACATACATAAAAAAAATTGAGTAGTTGCATACGATTTTTTTCCCATGAATCCATAAATACCAAAAAGAAAGGGGGTTGGGGTCCTCCCCCGAGAAAAGTTTGATATCTAGAAGGCGGGAAATAAGTTTTCTCGACTTCTGAGGTGTTATTTAATTATTTTTAAGTTCTTTAAAATTCAAGGTTTTCCCCCGGTTTGAAAACAGTCAGGTAAATTTATCCCTGTTATTACAGTAAATAGGCCTTATGTGTGCATACAGACATAAAAAAAAATTGAGTAGTTGCATACGATTTTTTTTTCCATTAGTCCGTAAATCCCAAAAAGAAAGGGGGTCCGGGGGTTCTCCCCCGTGAATATTTTGATCCCTAGAAGGCGGGAAATGAGTTTTCCCGACTTCTGAGGTGTCTTTTAAGTTCTTTAAAATTCAAGGTTTTCTCCTCTTGAAAACAGTCAGGTAAATTTATCGCATTGTTATTACAGTAGATAGGCCTTATGTGTGTATACATACATTAAAAAAAAAAAGAGTAGTTGCATACGATTTTTTTCCATGAGTCCATAAATCCCAAAAGATAGGGAGTCAGGGTTCTCACCCGGGAAAATTTTGATTCCAAGAAAGCGGGAAATTAGTTTTCCCAACTTTTGAGGTGTCTTAATTACTTTTAAGTTCTTTAAAATTCAAGGTTTTCCCTTCTTGAAAACGGTCAGGTAAATTTATCCAATTGTTATTACAGTAGACAGGCCTTATGTGTGTTTACATACATTTAAAAAATGAGTAGTTGCATACGATTTTTTCCATGAATCCATAAATCCCAAAAAGGAAGAGGGGTCCGGGGGTTCTCCCACATGAAACTTTTGAATCCTAGAAGGCGGGAAATGAGTTTTCCCGACTTTTGAGGTGTCATAATTACTTTTAAGTTCTTTAAAATTCAAGGTTTTCCCTTCTTGAAAACGGTCAGGTAAATTTATCCCATTGTTATTACAGTAGACAGGCCTTATGTGTGTATACATACATTTAAAAAAATGAGTATTTGCATACGATTTTTTTCCATGAACCCATAATTCCCAAAAAGAAAGGGGGTCCAGGGGTTTTCCACAGGGATGATTTTGATTCCTAAAAGGCGGGAAATGAGCTTTCCCGACTTCTGAGGTGTCTTTTAACTACTGTTAAGTTCTTCAAAATTCAAGGTTTTCCCCTCTTGAAAATTATTATAATGAATCAATGAACCCAAAGAGAAAAGGGAGGTTCGGGTTCTTCCCGGGAAAATGTTAATTTCTAAATGGTGGAAATGAGCTTTCCCGACTTCTGAAATATCTTATAGCGATTTTAATTTAAGTTCTTCAAAATTCAAGGTTTCCTCTTTTGAAAACAGTCAGGTAATGTTTTCACAAAATCCCAAAAGAAAGGGGGTCGGGGGGTTCTCCCCCGGGAAAATTTTGATTCCTAGAAGCGGGAAATGAGCTTTCCCGACTTATGAGATGTCTTTTATTTACTTCTAATTTCTTCAAAAATCAAGGTTTCCCCACTCTTGAAAATGATTCAATAGAACCAATGAACCCCAAAGAAAAAATGGGTCCGGGTTCCCCCGGGAAAATTCTGATTTCTAGAATGCGGGAAATGACCTTCCCTGACTTCTGAAATGTCTTTTAAATGACTTTTTAAGTTCTTCAAAATTCAAGGTTTACCTATTTTGAAATGGTCGGGTAATTTTTTCTCATTTTTTATTTTATGTGTGTATACATAGGCCTACATAAATAAATGAATATTTGCATGCGTATTCTTTTTTTCCCGGGGGTTCTCCCCGGGAAAATTTTAATTCGTAGATAGCGGAAATGAGCTTTCCCGACATTTGAAGTGTGTTTTAATGACTTTTATGTTATTCAAAATTCTAATTTTCTGATTTTAACATAACAAAAAAAAAGAAAAAAAAAAAAAAAAAATCAGCTCACGTGTCCTTAAAAGGTAGGTCTAGATTTTTTCCGGTCACACAAAAATCTCCAGACATTATTTTTTGCAAAAAAAGTGGGGGGGGGGGCGGCTCCCCCGGTTCCGCCGGCCATGTTTAGAACTTGTGAAGTCGGTTTTTCCCAGTTCACAACTTGTGAAACGCGTTCATCTCGTTGGTGAACTGGTAAACACAAGTTGTGAACTCGAGTAGAATTCTCTTCCTCGATTTGCACAAGTAGTGTGGAAAATGGCGGATGTAACACAAACTATGCACAATGAGCATAGGTATTTATTGCAATTTGTTTATTAATTAATATTATTTCAGATAAAAAAAGAAAGAGTTTTGTTTGTATGTTTTATTTGCAACTAAGTAATATTAATTCAGATTTAAAAAAAAAGTTGTTTTGTATGTTTTATTTTCAAAAACATCGCAAAAGTGGCAGCAGCCATTTAGAGTTTATCAAATGAATGCACTCTTCTCGTGTTCTCACATGTTACAAGTTGTGAACACCGACTTCACAAGTTCTAATGAACGCAGCATTAAAACCGAGTTGGCTAAACTCTCTCTATCTTCGGCTCTGGCTGGGTATAATCAGACGCACGCGGCGCCCTTTTTTCACTAGGAAAACTTTATCACTAAACTAATCAGAGTCCGGTCATACGAATCTACGCTTTTGTGTGTGTCATTTTATTGTCTTGATCTATTATACCTACTTCTTTGTACAGTATCTTATGTATAATGGCAACGATTTCAACCTCCGCAAAAAGAGATTATGTATTCACAGGGGATGTAACAGTGGCAGAAGTTTTTTAGATCCAGCCGTACGCGGCGCCCCATGGTTTATATTCCCACCATGCATTTCGGTGGAACAATTTTTTTTCTGTGGAGAGAACTCTATCTTGTGTGTTTCTAGAGTATGGAACGCCGTTAGTATCTTCGGTTATGTGCAAACACTCTATTATGTGCAATCGCCATGACGTTATGTGGAATGGTCATGACGTTATGTGGTTTGGTCATTATGTTATGTGGTTTCTCACTATGTTATGTGGTTTGGTCATGATGTTATGTAGTTTGGTGATGACGTTAGGACGTCCTTGCGAGTATGTGAAGAAGTGTGAATAAGAAGACGGCTGTACAAGTAAGCCTATATCAACTTTCATTTTAAACTTTTGATTGGCCGAGAGCGAGCGGGAAGACCACACTAGTTTTTTTTAACCACCGCACCAAAGTTTTATTTCATACAAGCAAAGAGTATATACTGTAACAGAAGAGAGTCCACTGCTATTCTAAATACACGCCAATCAGCGTGACGCCCGATCCGCTGTATGGGGAAAACGCCCCTAGCGTCTGTTGTGGATGCATGAGTGATGGCAGCATATAAAAATATAATTTAAGATCTGTATTTGGAAAAGAGTGCATAAAGTCAAATTATTATAAAGGCAAGAATTTATAAGAATAACATTATTGGAAAATATGCTATATATTTGTGGGTTTTAGAAAGTTTACTTTTAAATCACGCTAGTATTTTGAATGTTGATAAAAAAAAAGCCTGGGAGTTTATATAAGCAAAATAATATATTATAGGCCTCCCTATTAGAAGACGACTACTCATTATAAACATTCATCCATCCATTCATTGGTATTCGGCATATGTAATTCTTATTAAATGAGAAGATATAGTTAATGATGTGTTTGCTTTGACTATGACTATGTTCTTCAGCCCTTCCTCAGTCTGGTATGTAAATATAACGTTTTCTCTTAAGTCAAACAAATTAATGTATAAAATAATAGGAAAAAGAAAAAATCGGAAACACCAAAGTAACTTTCAAAATATTGTACTTTATTTAGTATTTTCTACACGAACTTCAAATACTTTCAAAAGCAAATGAAAGTTAGGTAATGATGAGGAAAACATCCATCTTGATACCTTAAAATCCCGGATTTACATGATAAATGAGAAAAAAAATTCATCCATCCAACTGTTAGTGACCCAGGCACTGTCTTTGATGAGCTATTACCACCACATAATAATCAGGGGCGGATCCAGGATTTGAAAGAGGGTGCTTCAAAATGAAAAATTTTTATTCCTAGGCCGGAAATGAGCCTTTTTTAATGACCTTTTAAGTTCTTCAAAATTCAAGGTTTTCTCCTTTTGAAAAGATCAGTAAGTAACTTTATTGCTTCTCTTAAATAACAGATGCACAACCGTATAAGATGTGCAACAATAACAAAATCAGTATAAACTTAATTACTTAGAAATTACTTAATTTTATCTCATTCTTCAGGCCTCTATATTAGAGAAAAAAAAAATCAAAGACATAGTGAGTGGATTTCCTGCACGATTAAAAATCGTAACGGCACCGGGTTTGGTCTACGGAAGTGCTTCGAACAGGTCATTCCATTCATAGAAAATGCCTTTTGATGGAGAAAGTGTACCTTTTTAGCAAGGTTTGCCTAGTTCGAAACTATATAAAACTATATAAGCTATAATAATTGTGAGGGTGAAGTCATCATTTAGAGAATTAATTAGATTTGTTTGGACCTGTCTCTCTACGGAAAAATCATGCAAATCAAATCGATTAAAAAAATTGTTCAATTCGGTAGCATATTATTTCAGATACCGGTAAGTCAGGAAAACATCTTACTTTATTACCCTTGTCTTTATGCATAAAACTACTCATCAGGCGCATGCCCTTCCATTTTCATGCTATTTTCCATAAAATGATTTTCTACCTTCATTCTGTAATTATTTTTTTCTTTACGTATAATAGTTTTAAGTTATTTTTGGATATCTTTAACTTTATTTCTATCATTTTCATTAAAGGCTA
Source organism: Anneissia japonica (assembly GCF_011630105.1). Classification (NCBI taxonomy): domain Eukaryota; kingdom Metazoa; phylum Echinodermata; class Crinoidea; order Comatulida; family Comatulidae; genus Anneissia; species Anneissia japonica. The sequence continues at coordinate 730,438 of NW_022707033.1, forward strand.
CTTTCTTTCTTTTAATAACGGCTTGAACATTTTTTAGTAATCCATGGTTTACTGTTACTGAAAACTCTAACAACTTTTTTGGGAATTGTAATTTCACAACAGAAATCAATATACAGTAGTCACAAAATGTTTGAGTGAGATCGTTAAGATCTTTACAATTTTCTTTTAACATGTCCCAGTCTGTACACCCCAGAGCGCCATGTAAGCGCTGTATAGATTCACTGTCCGTTGTTTAACAATGATTTTCTTTGGTTTTTGCGTCATACTCAACGATAAGTATTTGGTACTTAACAGTACGAGGTTATGGTCGCCGAGACATGGTAGCTTGGTTTACACGTATGCGTTATTTACATTCGAGTAACAAAGGTCCAGTTGTCGCACAGCTGACTTATTGATAGTAATAAACACTACTTTTCCTTAAATTACAATGATTAAAATCGCCATTTACTATAATCAAGGGGTCAGGGGATTCCACTTCAACTTTATAAATGGCGTCGTATAATTGTTCTGAAGCTTTCTTAGCAAGGTTTCTATGCGGAACATACCGTGATAACAGCTATGTGCGAAAACTCTCTAGGAATGTAAAAGGGCCGTATACTGTCACCATTATTTCACTCTCCAGTGTGCATGTATGCGCCTTAATCGTTATATTATTTGGGTGACAATATCGGCTATTCACATAATACACACAGACCTCCTCCTTTTTCTTTACCCGATTCCGATGTTCGATCACCTCTGAATTATTTAAATCCATCAATATTCATATGCTCATCCCTGTGTTTTTCTTTCAACCAAGTCTCGGTAAATGACATAAGATTAAGACTATACGTTCCTAAATTCGTTCATGTATCGCACGTTTGCCCTTAGTTCGTCTATTTTATTGTCCAGTGACTGCACGTTTCCAATAATAATAGATGGGGTGTAAGGTCTACTTTTCCTCTTTTTAAGGTGTTCCATGATTCCTCCTGCTTTCCCTCTCTTTCTGTGTTTTACGATTTTAGGTCACTTGTGTTTTTTCTGGCGGCGGTGGGGTGCAACGGCTTTGCTCCTGTATAACTAGCAGTTTGTTTGTGTAGGTGATCCAAAACAACACAAAAAATACACTAAAAAAGCACATAATTTGCTTCAGCAGCATTGTAGCACAATACAGTATCAACCACGACGTTCAAAAAGTAGATAAAGAAACAGATAGTTTTTTTAAAAAGGCACCAACAGCTCCACCGGTAAACGAGCTCCGCCGCCACTTCAGCAGCGCCGCTGTGATGAATGAAACTTGATATAGTCTTACTTGTACAGCCGTCTTCTTATTCATACTTCTTCACATACTCGCAAGGACGTCCGAACGTCATGTCGAAAAACATAATGTGCAAACCACATAACATAATGAGCAAACCTGGCCCCATAACATCATGACCAAACTACATAGCATCATGACCAAACCATATAACATAATGACCAAACCACATAACGTAATGACCATTCCACATAACGTCATGGCGATTGCACATAATAGAGTGTTTGCACGTACCGAAGATACTAACGGCGTTCCATACTAGAGTAGTAGTTGATCTTTCGGAGTACAGTACAATGTCCGTGTGTTTTCCATCCGTGTTTCGTCGAAAAGGGAAACAAACTGAATGTTCTTCTACCATTTAGGCCTGGAGTAGGTCTAATTCGATGTGCATGAGGTAATAACCTAAACTTATTAAACAATATTCACGTTTATTATTTACTCAAAGGTAGGCTTTAAAAAATGATATACTGTAATAGCGGATAGGCCTAGGCCCTAGGCTGATAATATTTTATATAGCCTTCTTACTAATATAAGAAGGGGTAGACTCCATCGAAGAAGGCTGATCTGGTGCGCGGGACTGGGCTGGGGGTACAGAAGCTGTAATTTCCTAAACCGTGATTCCGGGAATTGGATGATGCCAAAAAATCCAACCAGGTGTGGTCTAGGCTAGTAGGCCTAGGCTTGGCACGTTCCGTGGGTTTTAAGCCTAGGCCTTAGTTAGGCCATGTTTTTTTTTTCTTTAACAAAATATATAATTTTGTAGGCCCGGTACTGTAGGCCTAGGACTGTGTAGTAAGGCCTGTACAGGTAATATATCCTCCGCGCAAAAATTTGGCCTAGAAATATGTCCACTCATTTGGGAAAATAAGACCAAATCTTAGCCGGGGATGTAATTTTCAAAACTGTTACATGCATGTAAATGTCCCCGCCAGCTCCCGGCAGTGCGGGGCATCGTTTTAACGTATCCCCCGGCTAAGTCCCCGCCACTTACCGCCGTAATCCCGGTAAAATGCCCCGCTAATAAATGATTGGATGATAAGACCTACTTGAAGCAAGGAGTTATAAAAATCTAGTCTACGTCTAAATCGGAGAAGCACGCGAGAGCTAGGCAGGAGCTAGGCCAAGTAGATGAGCTCGCTATGCAGCATGGAAGTGCGAACAAAAAGAAGACAGATTGACAGATTGATCATAGAAAAAGAAAATAATTGATTGATTGACTAATAACTGATTGATGGAATTTAATTATTCAATATCAAAACAGAAATTAGGCCTAAATAAAAGAAAATTAATACATTACAGTAGTAGAACAGGTTTCCTTGCCTTGGCTCACGTACTGGCATATTTTTGGCACAACACACTACTCACACACACCTCAGTCGTCAGCGTTCTGAGGTTGGAGGTTCAATTTTTATTGATGAATGAAACCATCATGGTAGACCTGAAGTACCGGTAGGTGATTTTTTAATTACTAAAACAGACAGTGTTGACTGAATGCCAAGCCAGTATAGGCTAATAGTAGGACCAGACCCGGTTTGACAGCGCTAGGCTAGGCCTGCACACCCGAAACCTCGGCTACTCTACGTGTAAAATTTCCGGCCCTTTCGAGGCCTGTTACATTTACTTCAGGTAAATTTTAGGTACGTCTTGGCACTACGGGGACACAACTATGTGTACATCCCCGGCTCAGTCTCGGCAAGTGCCCCGCTATGGCCTGGGTCCGGGGCCGGGACTACAATTGACAAGTGCATAACCAACGCAGTTATGGAATGAATACGATTCCGCACACCTATTTTCCTAGCGATTTTCTGTTCAAATCTGAGTTTTTCTTTCTTTTAAGGTATACTCCACGCAATTAAAAACTTTACAGTATCGACCCTATGAACTAAAAATAGGTCGATACTGTAGCTATTTCCAGAGCAGCAAGCTCAGTTTCTCCTTGGTTGATTAAATTCTTCTTACTGTATGTTATAGTCACTATAAACATTTTGTGAGTTGGTTTGGTGAGAGGTTCAAGTTGGTTAAAAGGTTCAAGTTGAATTTGTTTTTCAAGTTGAATTGAGTTTTTGGGTTCAGGATAGTTGGATAGAGTTGGATTTGGTTTCAAGTGACTTGGAATTATTACCGTCTCAATATTCAGTGGTGGATTCAAGGAGGGAGGGTTTGAGCTGGCCCGGGCCCTCCCTCTACGTTTGTCAAACCTATTTAAGAAATGGAGAAAAAAATTATAATTAATTGCTTAATTGACATTGGTATCTCTGGTTTTGCACTTTCCAATCGTATTAAATATCACGACGCCAATGTGTTAAAATTAAATCAGAGGCTAGTAAAAACTGAAAAGATTAGTTTTTACAAAGTGTTATGTTGTAAGTAACTTTCAATCTTTCTGATGAAATCGGTATCACACCCATTTAAACATACTGTATTGAAGAAGTAAGACAAAACTACAGTAAAACATGTCAGTGTGGTAAATACAAAATGCAGATATGTTTATTGTTGAAATTTGACAAGAGAAGAAAGAATGAGACATATCCTGAGAATACAGTACTACTGTGTAATTATACTTTTGTATATTAAAGAATTTGCTTAAGGTACAGTAGATCAGGCCCAACTAGTCTAAACCGAGCCGAGTAGGCCAAGCCGTCCAAGCCTTCACGGTAAAAGTGGCCGTCATAAATAATTGATGGCCATCCAAAAGACGGCCGGATGGCTCGCTAGCTAAGCCCTTGGTACACAGGCAGTGCAGTGGACGGAGCAAAGTAATATTTAGTGTATAGTAGGTAAAGTGGAACCTACTACTTTAATAAGTGTGGCTGATATGACGCATACAGTTTGTTCACTAAATATCAGTAATATGGTGGACAGGGCCACTCAGTCTCAACCTAATTTCATGGCTTTCCACCCAGTTGCAGCGCCAAGGGGGCAGCTTTACATTTAAAAGTATTTTTCAAGTTTGAGAGTCTCAATTCCGGCTGTACAGAGGTCCCTACTTTAAAAAAAAAAACCCCTCCCCCGGCTCGATCAGAAGTCCTTTGGATTGCTATGCGCACACAGTATTTATATATTCCATTGTTGTTTTCAGGCGTGTCTAATCAAAAAATAATTTTGGACCTTTTCTCAGTGAACATAACAAAGTGTATACTTTGGCAAATATTATAAGAATATCATAAAAAATAAATTTAAACAGTTAATTGCTGATGCAAATTAAATATTAGGACAATCAGTTTCATTGGTGATTATTTTTTTAAATTATGAAATTTAAATCAGGCAGGTTTTGAGATTATGCAAATTTTATGGTATATTTTTGTATAGAGTTTGCTTATTATTAACTGTCATAAAAACTACAGGAAAAGCACCAATAATTACAATTGATGTACTGTACTACACTACAGTATATAAAGCCGTTTATTTGTTTTTAATATTTACTGTATTTAATTTTATTCAATCTGTTATGTTGATGCCAAATAAATATTGAATTAAATTGAATTAAAATAATTATTTTAAGCCCTGTCTAGACATTTACGTAGCAAATATATGTGACATGCCTAAATATGGTCATGATGACATCACATTATGACCATACAGTATATAGGCACATCATGACCATATATAGGCACATCATGACTAAATATGGGCATAAAATAGGTTTTTGTCAAAGAAAATGAAATGTTTTTATTATCAGCCAAATAAAGTGTCTATGCAAATAATATAATAGTTTATATGATTGAGCTTGTATTTACAATCTTGCACTAATTGTCAGGGACGGATCCAGTGTCTATTTCGTGAATACTTATCTGGATGAACCGATAATTGACATGTCGACAAGGACGCGAAGCCCCGCCCACAAAGTCACGAAAACCTTAGACAATGGCGGCTAGACTTACCGAGTTGGCAAAGATTTTCTTTGCTATCAACCTTCTTCAAGAAAGAGAATTCAGGGTAGGCGGTATGCAAATGAATCATATATTCATATTGTTAACCTATGTCATGGAACATGGCGGGGAAATTGTTGTAAAAGCCTCTGTATTTCGCTCCCAAAGGAAGAGGGAAAAGCCGCATTCAGTCAACCTTGTTGTCGGCAAAGGCCATGTCACCGATGCGCACTGCTCGTGTAAATCTGTGTATCTATAACCAAGCATAGACATCCAGGCCTAGGCTCACGTATGTTTCGCGTTTAAACCAGCTAAGAAAATTAAAATGTCCGAGAAAAAAATTTGTGATCACATGACTAAATAACGCTCGCTGATATTTTTATCTGTCAATCAAATCTCGTCGAGATGTTAATTGCTTAAGTTTCCTTTGGAACTTACCTCTCAAGCATGAAAGAAAAATAATGATCTCGCCCCCTAGCTCACCTGTATACGCCCTGCGTGAATGTACAATATCCTCGTTTCCTTCTCGCCGCCGAGCGATATTAATGAATAGAAAGAAAACCTTACCTACTTTATGTCTAGAAGTGTCTTTGTTTTTTGTGGTTTCTGCAGACAGCACTGTGTGATTTGTTTTATTAGCCTGTATTTACAATCTTTCAAAATTTCATTAATTGTCAGGGACGGATCCAGATTTTATTTGAAACAAAGGGGCGTAAGTTTCATGAGATGAAATACACCCTACAGGTAACTGAATACACCCTTCAGGTAAATGAATACACCCTACAGGTAACTGAATCCAACAATGGTATGATTCATGTTCAGTGTTATGCTGATTAGTAATATTTGTAAACCATGTTTTGTAGATGATGTCAGGGGCAAAAAAGGGGGTGGGTGAGGTATGGATTTGGGTGAGGGGCCAGCCCCTTTTGCAAAGTAAAAAAAAAAAATAAAAAAAAAAAATAAAAAAAATATTAATTGCCCAAAACACCTCAGGGGTTATTTTCAGGCGTTAAAAAAACAGGAAATTTGAGGGGTAATTTCCCCAGACCCACTAGGTTATAGTTTTCTCTACCAGGCCCGCTTTAGCCTCCCCTTCCCTTTCGGACACTCTGTTCGGACACTCTGAATACGCCTCTGTGGATGGTACAGTATGTGCCCCTCCCTAAATCTACCCCTGATTGTATACATACAGTATACTGCTGAAATTACCTTTTCATTAAATATTTAAAAATTCACAAAACTTTTGTGAACTCCCTTCTGACTGAAAGAAAGCATCTGTCCTTTCAGTTTCAAAATATATTCAACAATTATGGAGATAAACCATGGAGGAAATCCTGTATGGATATACCTACAGTATGTCTGCTTAGCCTTGTTATGTTAAGTTGTTAGCAGGTTTGTTGAACTCTTGTACAGTATTGTACTAGGATTATCATTTCATCCAATCACAGTTCATCAGTCACAATCAACATGGATTTGTGAAAGGTCGCTTCACAACTAACTAGAAAATATATTAATATAATATATATTTTCTCCATGCAACTAGCTTCAGTAACATTTATTCAAATTGTTATTGAAATATACAGTATAAAAGTTGTAACTTATAGTTTAGGAATCAAATTAGAAGTTAGAAAGTCAAAAAAGTTAAGATGTCCCTAAGCAAATATTTTAAGCTGATTTATTAAACCATTTTATCAAAATTTTAGCTTAAAAATCGACTTAAGTGGCGCATGCATACAATTGTCTTTTTAATTTTAAATAAGCAATTTTTAAGCTAAGCAATTTATAAATCTGACTTACCGTAAGCGAGTTTCTAATTTGATAAATCTGGACTCAGGGCTGGAAAAAGTGCACGACAGTGCGACTGGCGGTTGGAGGCATCCGAATATCTCAGAGGCATTTTAGGGGGAAAAAATTTAAAAGAATAAACTGTTGGGCTTTATAGTATACAGATAACACTTGGTGCTGGAGACAATTTCATGGAGGCACAAAAATTTTTCCAGGCCTGCTTGAATTTTATCATCAGCATAGCTAGGAAGAATCATTTTTAAATTATTTTCTTAATAAAAATAAATGATTTTACCGTTTCTGTATTTAAATAATTTCAGAAAGGGTTGTTGATTAATCTGCTGCCCAAATAATATTACAAATTATTGTAAGTGTGGAAGAATGAGGGAATTATATACATTGAGCAGTGTGAATTAAACAAAATGCATTTTTAGTTTATTTACTATTCCAATCTATCTTGAAATTTTACTAGAAATACATTTAAAAAAAAAACTTTCATGAAATTTAACACCAAGAAAAAGGGTTTCAGTTTTGCATTTTAAAATGTTAGATAAATGTCTTTTTTTAGTAGCATTTATTAAAAGTTTATTGCAGTGAACCAGACACAAATCTTTTGTGCAGTAACTCAGTGGTGAATGTTTTATACAGTTCATCAATGTTTTCATTGTCATTATAATATAGCATCATCAGAAAAGGAAACATTGGTTATTATAACACGTGCCAGATCATTTACATATTAATAAGCGCAACAATGGCCCAAGCACAGATCCTTGTGGTACACCACATAAAATTTCCACTGTTGATAATTTACAAGCCCCAATTCGTACAAATGGTATTTAAGATAACTTTTGAACAAATCGTGGGGACACCAATACCGTAATGAAGTAGTTTAAAAAATCTTACAGTAGGTGATCATATCTGGAGCCTTTATTTGAATCAAGATCTTTACATTAGATACCTTAGATTCAGAAAAAGGATTTACAAGAAGAGGAAGAAAAAGGATTTACAAGAAGAGGAAGAAAAAGGTTGATTTGTGAAAAGGGAAAGAGGATTTATGTTGCAGGTCGACATATAATTGATTGTATTGTAACCAATTTGAGCGAAGAATTAAAGTGTTCGCATATAGATCTGTCATTTATATGTCTGTCATTTCTGTCATTTATGATTTCATTTCCAATCCTTAAATCTTTGGTTTTTTTTCCACTTTTTTCCTTGGGTTTATTTTTGGAATTTATAACTTTCCATACACTTCTAAGTTTTTCTTTTTTTAATTTTTTATATTTTATCTCTGTAATATTTTTTACTTAGCATTTCTACACAGACATGTAAAAATATTATTATATTTTTTTATGCCAATTCATGTTGGATATCCCAAGTTTTTATGTATAGACGAATCGAAGAAGAATGGCGCCCTCTTTTGTCGATGCCATTACTGGGGAGTCCCTACTCCTAAAATGGCAATGTGGTGTGGTGCATTATAAACTGACAGCATTTGTATGCAGCTGCTACTGTCGAAGAAATCCGTATTTCTCAACAATACTGTACTGCGTTGATAAACACAACACAACATTATGTCTTTCAACTTTGGAAATGCCACCCCAGTAATGGTGGCGCCAAAAGAGGGCACCGTTCAAAAAAGTTTTCTTGGATTTGTCTATACCTTATGTTTACGTTCACTACATTTAGCAAGTGAAGGAGATGTCCAAGGTTGTTTATATTCATTCCTTTTTCTGTAAATTATTTACACTCAGGCCTATTTATCATTAAAAAAATATATTGAAAAATGTTAAAGGTGTCAAGCGACCAATTAGGATTACAATTATAAATGGTGGACCAATCTTCCTAATTCATTAAAAAATAAATTTATGTCTTTAAAGTGATAATGGGGTGTGTTTGGTTCAACAGTGGAATCTTGGTTATCATTTTCAACAATACAAAGTATAGGTAGATGGTCGGAAATGTCAGCTATTAGTATAGTAGACTCTCAATAATCACTTTATTCAGAAAAAAAATAAAGGAAAATGTATACAAAAAAACCTAAGGTCAATGTTCATTTAACACAAATTTACAAGGTAAAAGTCAAACAAAGGACAAATTACAAAACATTTAGAAAAACTTAATAGAATATTAAAAGGTAAATACAAGTTTAGCACAAAATTTTAAAAGGTGAAAAAAAAACACATTTTTTAACAGCTTGATATGAAAAATACATGAATGAATTGTGTTGTTAATTAAATATGTTTATTGGATCATAATTATTGTATTAGTTAAAAATTTTTAA
>NW_022707033.1:739904-771752 GCF_011630105.1 Anneissia japonica
GTTTTCCTTAAAATTCCTCTGGGACCTGTCTCTTATACACATCTAGATGTGTATAAGAGACAGATATATATGTGTATGTGTATATATATACACGTATATATAGGGCCTATATAATTTTTAAGTCATGTATCATGCATAGGAACGTTGACGCCTGCAAGGCTCTGGTCTGTAAATTATTTACACTCAGGCCTATTTATCATTAAAAAAATATATTGAAAAATGTTAAAGGTGTCAAGTGACCAATTAGGATTACATTTATAAATGGTGGACCAATCTTCCTAATTCATTACAAAATAAATTTATGTCTTTAAAGTGATAATGAGGTGTGTTTGGTTCAACAGTGGAATCTTGGTTATCATTTTCAACAATACAAAATATAGGTAGATGGTCGGAAATGTCAGCTATTAGTATACTATTACTAGACTCTCAATAATCACTTCATTTAGAAAAAAAATAAAGGAAAACATATACAAAAAAACCTAGGTCAATGGTTATTTAACACAAATTTGCAAGGTAAAAGTCAAACAAAAGACAATTACAAAACGTTTAGAAAAACTTAATAAAATATTAAAAGGTAAATACAAGTTTAGCACGAAATTTTAAAAAGTGAAAAAAAACCACATTTTTTAACAGCTTGATATGAAAAATACATGAATGAATTGTGTTGTTAATTAAATATGTTTATTGGATCATAATAATTGTATTAGTTAACAATTTTCAACACTTATTTAAATTTATAATTTATTTTAAATATTTTCACCTCAAATAATTTATATATCTGATAAAACAATTAAATTATACTAAAAATTACAAGATTAATAAAATTAAACAATTCAATGTTTACAGAAAGACAGACATTATTAAAAGACATTAACAGTATTTTGAAAGCTATACAAAATTACAAGATTATATCATTAATTTAAAATATTTATTGCATCCTAATTATTCGATTAAATAGTTTAAATTATTCTAGTTTTTTTTTTAAAGTTATATATCATTAGTTTATTTTAAGTATATTGCACCTCAATAGAATTACATAACTGGGAAAAAAAAATAGTATTCTACCACAAGGGAGGATCTTAACATTCTTTAACAACGGCAACAATATCAGTTTTTTACCCAAGTTGGTCAGTTTTATCTTCGTCTTTATTGGTCTTAACAAATTAAATAACGGATTTAGTGTAAGTTAAGGAAAGGAAGATTCAATTAGAAGGTTCTGATTTTGAGTAGTACTGAATATGGTGAGAAAGAAGATGTGGTAGACAGTCTTGAAAGTTTATTGCTAAATGTTTTATAGTTAATTGGGTTATTACAAAATTTTAGGATGCTCTTAAATTATCAGAGTCAGTTTGGTTAGTTTAAAAATTATCTACTACTGTAGTGGCACTATGAGTGGTCTGGTGGGTTTACAGTAGAAATTTTTGGAAACAATGAATTAGAAGATTTTAAAAACTTATTAATTATGAACATGAGTGTAGAACTTTATCAAATCAATGTTAGCAATCAAATGAAGAGATAGTGATTTACTATTTGACTGGCTAATTAAACCATTAAATTGGCGAGTATCAACGTATCGACATTGATCCAGGGTAGCACACCTGGAGTGACTAATTAGCATAAGCCTGCAGGTCGTGCTCGTTGTCAGAGTCCTCTTGGATTCGGGTTGGGTGAAGATATTAATGGTGGTATGAGAATAATTTATTTTATTTATTTCCTTCACATCCCAACAGCAAGACACTTGGCACTTAAAGTAAGGAACGATGCTTTATAAACCAAGTCTCTCTTTGAGGCTTAGGGAGTGGAGTTTTATGTTGTAAGAAAAAAGTCCTGCTGTGACAGGAATTGATCCAAGGACCCTGGGATCAGAAGGCAAGCATCTTTACTGTTAAGCTGTTCATCTCCACTCCATTTATATTTTCATTTTAACTCATTTCTTATGTCAGTGTCGTGAAATGATAAATATACAGTAAATAGGTTAATTAACATAGTTTTTATAAGTGGAACGATTTTATGATGAAATTTCTTGCATCAAAAGAAAAAAGAAAGGAAAACCAACGTACAGTACCTCAGTTTCATTTTCTGTTTTAGTTTCTGTTTCTTATTCACATCAATATTTCAGCCAAGACTGAATTACATGATATTTACAAAAAATGTAGACCAGTATTAAAATATCAAAACATTAATCAAACACAAGCACAAAACATGAAAAATGGAGATAAAAGTAACATTAAAATATATTAACATTTGTGGCAAAGAGAAGCCAAACCAGTCAGTTGTCACAAATCCTGTTTCAGAAATAATGGCCAAAACATGATGGAATGTCAACATTTTTGAAATGTATTTTATTGGACTAAACTAACCTTTATGTATACAAGTCATGTATGCTGTTATTTTTCCCATTTTCAATGTTAAAACAATTTTTAACAATTTGGTAATGGTCTCTGCCTGAGAAATGCCCAAAATCATAAACTTTGAAGGCTGATTTCTCAAATATTGTTCTTTCAACAGCTGTATGTTTAAACTTATGTAACTTCATAACAAAATGTTGGATTTAAATGATTTTTTACCATTTTATAGCTCTCATTTTACTTTTTAACCCTGTATTAATAACTAAAAATTGATTTTTGCGACGAGTGACTGGTTTGGCTTGTCTTTGCCACATTTGAAATCAGAAGTACACAAAAGATTTAAAATCTATATACGTAATATAATCAATACCTGCACAAAGAACTCAACACATAATTTTATGCATTAAATTTTATAAGAGACAGCAAGTATGAACACTCTGAGATAAGAGTCTTATGATATTTCTAACTACTTACAAGTTCAGAAATTTCTAATCGGTAGGTATGAGGAAAAGAAAGTATCAACAATGGCCAAGTGTTAAACATGTAAAGTGTATAGGAAGTATGTGCTATATGTATTGCTTTTAAATGTTCATTGTAAAGTTTGCCATTTATGTTAAAATTTTCCTTTTTTTTTTTTTTTTTTAAGACTGGGTGCTTTCCATCTTAGTAAGCCTTGCTCATCACTGTAAATGGAATGCGTTATCAGTGTTAAGTTATGAAAGTGACCAAAAAAAATATGGCCGATTGGTCAGTTTAGCAACAACATTTGCGTTAATATAATTTAGATTACTTTTCACAAATTAAAAATTATAATATTTACCCACATTGAGTCCAAAAATAAGTGTAGGCTAACAGAATTCAAAAACTGGATGAAAACATTTTCTTACGAAAATTGATTACATAGCGTATATCGTGGTAACTATGCAGCCATTTTGTTTTGTCGAGTATTTACCAATTTTCTATTTGACTGGTCATCTTTGTTAAGTAGGATTTTACCACTGCGCAGGTGGGCGTGGTTTAACAAAGAATGACCAGTCGAATACGGCCAATATTACCATAAACTTTCTTTCCTGTACAGTGTGCTCTTTCAGTATCAGAAACAACTAGTTACTAGTAAGTTAGCTGAAAGAATAGATACCAATAAGAGCAAGAATATTTAGCAAAACTGGTCATTTGGTTTTTCCTAGGTTGAAGAAGAAACAAGATAAGAAATTAATTCTTTCAAGTGCTATGAGGCAATTTAAAGCAATAATAAAAAGATAATAATTAGGCCTATACAAAACTCTTACATACCTGTAATACATTTTATACACATACTGTACTGCTTTTATGCCTTTTCAGTGGCAGTGCTACGGGGGGAGGGGGGTAACTAGGGGATGTAGCCCCCCCCCCCCACCGGGGAGGTCTTGCTCCACCCCTAAAAAATTATATGTATTTTTTACATATTAATTGACTCCAAAATCAATTAGTAAGCTTTTGAAAACCCTAAATTGTCATATTTTCGGGTGTTTTTCTTCTTGGACCAATTTTGAAAGGTTTTTAATGGGTTTTTTGGGGACATCAGCCCTCCGTAGGGGACCTTGGACCCCCCGTCGGGGAAATCCTCGTGCCGCCACTGTGCCTTTTTGCTTGCTGTATTTTTACTCAAATGTTTACCATTTTAACTTTTACAGTTTTAACCTTGGATTTTATATTTTAAAATGTTATGATGTGTTGTGTGTTTTTAGTATTGTATCAATAATTATACTTTTATTTAAAGTCAGAACAAACAACTGAAATTTCAAACTGTATATTTTCCTGTGTTACTGTTACCATACTAAAATTCCACAAAAACCTGGCCATATGTAATTTTAATTTCATTACTTTTTCGCATGCCTTAGACTTAACCATGTAGAAAATATTTCATTGGTTCAACATGTGTTGCTCACTCATAAACTAGGTTATTTTGTTATGTAAACTTGAATCTCATAAACTATAGGTTATTTTGTTAAACTTGAATCTCTTCATATCTGTAGAGTATTTACTGTAGCCTGCTGACAACAAGGTTGTTTAATCATCATTACTAAGGAGCGTTTGATTTGTGTGACGACACGACGCTATAGAACGGAATTACTCATGCGTGACCGTCCTACCTGGCGTCCTAGGTTCTCTGCATGTGTAGATTTGGCCAAATTGTGTTCCAGAATCTACTCGGTGAGGTGACCGTAACGTTCTCGCATGCGCAGATGACGTCATTACGTTCTACGTCTTATCGTCGTCATGCTATCGAAAGCTCCCTACTGTCAATGTGGTACTGTATAATACAAATCAGAGAGGGGAGTTCAACAAGAGTTTAAATTTAAAATAAAAGATATGTAGTAGAACTGCGACTTTACTGGTAAGATTTTCACAAAGGTAGTGAAAAACAAGCTTAAAAGATTTGGTACGTAAGCTCTCACTGCCGAAGCATTACTGAAATTAACTTACAATTTGAAGGGAATGTTTGTGGACAAATGTAGTAGATTACATAGTAACATATTACACAAAAACCTGGCCATATAAGTTCATTAGTTTTTCGCATGCCTTAGACTCAACCATGTAGAAAATATGATCTCCATGGATCAACTTGTGTTGCTCACTCATAAACTAGGTTATTTTGCTATGTAAACTTGAATATCTTCATATCTGTTTAGAGTATATAATCTAATATAAAAATTGCTCATCTTTTTGTTTAATGTATATTGCTTACTGTATGTTTTTATGAAGTGAAACAGTACTTCCACATTTTTTCGGTGTTCTTGTCAGCCTACAGTACAGGGGTTGGGGGTGGGGTGCAAGGCCAGGCCTGGAAAAGAAAAGGTGTGTGTCTCCGACCATGAAAATTGTCTGTACACTATACAACCCAACAGTTTAGTTTTTTGAATTTGTTTTCCCTAAAAGGCCTCCGGGACATTCATGAGGCCTCTGACAACCAGTCACGTGGTCACACACATTTTCCAGATCTGGCCAAGGCCCCCCTGTCAGGGAGAACTGTCCCTTCCCCCCCTCCCCTTGCTTGGTTGACGAGAAAAAACAATTTTTTTACACACAGTAGACTACAAAATCGATTAAGTAAACCTATGAAACCCGTAAATAATCATATTTGACGGGGGATTATCCCCCTGGACCACTTTCAAAAGATTTTGAGTGACGCCTGACCACGCCAACTTGGGGACATTAGACCCCCTTTGGGCAAATTCTGGCATCAAACCTGCTCCAGTATGTACTGTTCTGATACACATATGGACATTTAAAACTCATTAATATTATAGAATTCTTTACAACTGGCTGCCAAGTAAATGAAAATGTTTGTGCTTTACTGTTGCATGATAATTGTGAAACCGAGACTCACAAACATTCTTTTGAAAAATTGTCCCCTTTGAAACCAACTGCTACCTGAAAGTTGGAAATCTTAACTCGTGCTCTTCATTTAAAAGCATCTCTAATGATTTAACAATTTTGAAGCAAATGGTACTGTACTTGTTCTTAGACCATAATTTTCAGACGACCAGATGGTACTGAGAGCTTTAGGAACAACAATTGTAGACAAGCCAAACCAGTCACTCCTCGCAAAATTCAATTGTTAGTTATAAATAAAGTACGACATTTCGTTATGAAGAACAATATTTGAGAAATCAGCCTTCAAACAGATTGTTAAAATGGTTGTTTGGAAATTGGGCAAATAACAACATAGCATGATGTATAGATACATAAAGTTTAGTTTAGTGCAATAAAATAAATTGTAAAAATTTTGACATTCCAGCATGTTTTGGCCATTATCATAGAAACATGATTTGCGACGAGTGACTGGTTTGGCTTGTCCTTGCCATTTAAAGCCTGGTTTTAATATTTTTTATTTGTAAATTTAAATACTTTAATTTAGATTTTAACAGTTTTTTTTTTTTTACTATATGATTTTTTCTTGCTCATCATTAACTGAGTGTGCCTGATAAAGAGAGAGAGAAGAGAGTGTGATTTTTATTGTGGGAGAGGGGGTTGTCATTTTTATTGTGGGAGAGGGGGTTGTCATTTTTATTGTGGGAGAGGGGGTTGTCATTTTTATTGTGTTTGTAGGCATTTATTTTATATAAATCATGATATAAATAATAGAGATATAAACTGTCTTGTGGTAATGCTATACTAAATACATTTTAAATGTTAAAAATAAATAGAATAATTAATCAATGAAAAAAAACCTGAATTCCTTTGCTATTTCTTTTATAGAATGCTGTTGAGTATGACCCCTAGTGCTTTCAGAGGTATATGTGTCTGTTGGAGATGGTGCAGTATTAGCTACACATGTCTTCTGTTACTGATGTGTTGCTCTGTTCAATATGCACAGCTTATGGAAACAGGTAGGTGGAATCGTTTCTCCATCGATCATTAAAAATATACATTTAGCAATATTAAAGCCATTACTATAAAGTTTTGAGGGCAGTATTAAATATTATTGACCAAAAGCAGCCGTTACATCCTTAAAAAGAATTCCTGTTTGCTTGTAGGGCTTGCAGACACTTCGGGTCTAAGAATTTAAGGTCAGCCTAAGGTGAGGTCATAAAGTTAGGCCTAGGCCTATCTCCACATGCCATTAATGCTGCAGACAGACCTGATACTTCCTCATTAGAAATGGAAGTCAAATAGTCATTTTATTTTATTCTTGGTTTACAGTATCTTTAATACAACAGTGTTTTTCCTTTGTAGAGAAACCCTCAAGACCCCAAAGCCTGAGCTGTACTGGACACTTATTTGAGAAGGCTTCATGTACATGGACACGTGGACCAGTCAATACAAACCTTCCAGTCACATACCAAGCACAGAAAAAATCCAGGTGCAGTAAATTATATTTTCATTATAGCGACTTATTCTCCATACATACTACGCACATACATACATACATACTCAATTTATAGTGTTTTTTTTTCCCCCATCTCATCTAATGGCAAACTAGTACATGCATTCTATGCCTATTATGCCGGCGTCCAACCGGAGGTACTACTACAAAATACACTTCTTCCAATTGCTTTAGGATATCGGATTACTTTACTCGTACTAACCGGTCAAAACTATAATAAAATGGAATAAGTTGAAAGCATAAGCATATGCCCGAGTCAGTCTGTATTGTGTTATCTAAGCCTATGCTCAGTGTGATTATTACATTAGCTATTATTCGTTTCTGAGCCTGTAATTTCTATGCATAAGTACTGCCTAAATATCATACAGATTCATAAAGATGTGTATAAGAGACAGGTTTCTTGAGAGTAGATGGGAGGACAACATGAGTCTTCTACATGTCATCAAAAATTTTGAGGATGGTGGTGTCTTCCAGTGTGGTCCTGCGAATTCTGATGTTGGAACTTGGAATTGCAGCATTAATATTACCATTGGGAGTAAGTGTAGTTGAATTTTCGATTTAATGCGAAGGTCCCAAGTTGGAAGAAGTTATTTCTGGGAGCTCTGTTTAAATGGCCTTTAGCACATCTTATTTTTTTTACTGCTTATGGTTATACACATTGACACTGCTTTCGTGAAATAAATAAGCCTGATTCTCATGAGAGCCCTAGTATCCGGATCAGTAGCTAACCGTTAGTGCTAACCGTTAGCACCTGCGTGAGAACGCCCGATCGGTTAGCGCTAACCGTTAGTGGTATCCGGATATGCTAACGGTTAGCAAGCGCTATTGGTTTCAAGTTGAAGGCGTTTCTATCATCAACCAATCACACGTACGCGTTTGCAATTTCCAGTTTCTTATTGGTCGGGATTTTCTCGCATAGACGCACGGCAGCTAACAGTTAGCAGAATCCGGATCCTGCTAATCGGTAGCTGCCGTGTGAGAACATAGCCATAATAATACAATAGTAATACAGTAGTAAAAACATGCAGATTTATTAAATTTGTAGGAGATTTTATTTTCTGGGATACTCTAGTCCAGTTGCTGGAGTGTGGGAAGACCTCCCAATTCCAGGGAGATTCCCGTGAATTGTGGGTGACCTCCGACCCCTGTTTATGTACACTTCGGGTCTAAGAATTTAAGGTCAGCCTAAGGTGAGGTCATAAAGTTAGGCCTAGGCCTATCTCCACATGCCATTAATGCTGCAGACAGACCTGATACTTCCTCATTAGAAATGGAAGTCGAAAAGTCATTTTATTTTATTCTTGGTTTACAGTATCTTTAATACAACAGTGTTTTTCCTTTGTAGAGAAACCCTCAAGACCCCAAAGCCTGAGCTGTACTGGACACTTATTGGAGAAGGCTTCATGTACATGGACACGTGGACCAGTCAATACAAACCTTCCAGTCACATACCAAGCACAGGAAAAATCCAGGTGCAGTAAATTATATTTTATTCATTATAGCGACTTATTCTCCATACATACTACGCACATACATACTGTACATACATACTCAGTTTATAGTTTTTTTTTTCCCCCATCTCATCTAATGGCAAACTAGTACATGCATTCTATGCCTATTATGCCGGCGTCCAACCGGAGGTACTACTACAAAATACACTTCTTCCAATTGCTTTAGGATATCGGATTACTTTACTCGTACTAACCGGTCAAAACTATAATAAAATGGAATAAGTTGAAAGCATAAGCATATGCCCGAGTCAGTCTGTATTGTGTTATCTAAGCCTATGCTCAGTGTGATTATTACATTAGCTATTATTCGTTTCTGAGCCTGTAATTTCTATGCATAAGTACTGCCTAAATATCATACAGATTCATAACTAGAACATACTGTAGTATATGCTTACCACTATGGCCAGCAAAGAACACTAAACATTAACTTCAAAACTAAAACATGGGAGTGCTTCCCCTTCATCATAGGTCTAGTCCATGCTTTCCTCCTCTCAATAAGTGTTGCCAAGGGCCTAAGGTCATATTTCAACAATAGAGGGAGTACTATCAAATTAACTAAACAAGAGAAATAATCAAATGCCTTTACACCTATATTTCAATTTTATTCCACAGTTTAAGAGAGTGGACAAATTGCAGTACATCAGCTGATAATATATGTGACATCGGCGGAAATGCTCTTCACTACTCTGTTCAAGTGCGAGAGGTTAACGAACTTGGTAGCAGTGAATTTATTAAAACTGAGTACAATATGAATGAGGATGGTATGTTTACAATAGGCACATAGAATTAGACATTGAAATATTTCTATTCCCATCAGAAAATGCAAGACTCAGCTCCTTGTATACTTAAGGATCTTAAAGTCTGTCATGCATTACGTCAGCTGATGACCATTGGTGATGGAATCTGTCTGTGCTTTGTGCAAGTCAGCCTGCAGACACAATATTATCTTTCGTTGGTGGCAGTCTGACTGGATCGTTGTTAAAGTGACTGTCGCGCTTGCGTCATTTCATGTTGCATTGAATTGTTTTGGTCGACTGATGCCGTTTGCTCAACACTTTTGTCTTTAAAATCGTGTCTTTTGCTAGGTTTTAGTCTGGAACTCCCTTAGCAAAAGAATTCATAAGACTATAAAAAATGGAATATTAGCAGAACATTGAATTTAGCCTTCAAGAGTAATTCTGTTTTCACTTGTTGCTTTGCTAAATATAATTCTTAATTGATCAGTTTAATTGTGTATACAAATAGTATAGCAATGTTATTATTATTTATTATTATAAATTATTTATGTATGTTATTTGATGAGGAAAATATTTTCTTGTTCTTGTACCAGTGGCGAATCCATGAGTGGCACCTCTGGATGGCCAGAAATGGCACTGTCAGACTTAAATTTGGATATAATATTCTTTTCTTCTCTATTTTTTTATAATTTTGAAAAAATATAGGAAGCCCGGGCTGGCTGCAAGGGGAAGGGGTTGTGTTTTTCCGGGCTGTCTGGGCCCTCTTTAACCCACCACTTCTAACATATACTTAGCTAATTTCCAAAATATGCAATTGAAATATTGATTTGATTTCTGAAGTTTTTTTAGCCTACACTCTGAATGTGCATCCCAGGAAGCGATGTGATTAATTATTTTGTGAAGGAAAACGTTTGATAACTTAATACAATTCTTAAATTTCTTTTTTTCATTAGTTCGACCCTTACCACCAACTGATTTAACACTGAACCATTCTAATGAAAGCATAATATTGGCAAGTTGGAGGGTTTCGGATGGATGGAAAGAACACTCTTATTACCTTGAGTATCAACTTCAATACAGACCCATCTCACCAGGTTCAAGTTGGCGTAAGGTTTGTGGTTTACTGCAAAATAATAATAATATTAATATATAAATATAAATATATATATATATATATATATATATATATATAAGATGTGTATAACTTATACACATCTAGATGTGTATAAGAGACAGCGCTGAAAGAGCCCCCTCGTGATATATTGTTGAATAAATATGGTGTTAGAAAGGTAAAACTAATCAGAACTGAGTAAAATATACAACCAGTTGGTTGGACCACAAAATCTGGTAAATAATAGTTTACACATACTCACCACCCTTTGCTAGCTGTGTCTCTGTTTTGAATTGGCTGACGTAAGATTGTCCCATTCTACTTCAGACAAATTACAAGACCAAAATCTGGTTACTGGTCACTAGATGGTGTAAAAATAGCATAACAAATTTGGCTGGTGTAACAATAGCCACTGCCATTAGAATATTGAATAATGTTTTTTTAGATCATCACAGTTAGTGCATCTTTAACATCGGCTTATCATTTGTAGGTTCCTGATGGCCGATTACTGATAGAGGGTGAAGATATAAATGACTATGTCATAAGAGATCTGGAGGCGTATACAACTTATGAAGTGCAAGTGAGGGCTAAATATCATCAGGCTTCTGTGGCTGGTAAATGGTCATCATCCTTCACTATAACAACGAAGGAAGAATGTGAGCAAGAATTTAATTAGTGCAATTTTTTCCATTACACTTTTAATTTCAACTTTATTTCAGTCTTTCATCCTTAAATAAACAAATACAATGATAAAAAATAGTCAAAATAAGAAAAAAAAAACGATAAAAAATTCTGATAATATAATATGGAATTACTACCACAGTAATATGGTAAACCAAGAAATTTGAAATTTAATTAAAATTTAAACTTTCCTATTCAAATACTTGCAAACATACTGTAATATTGTATTATTCATTTATTGCTGCACTCTTTAGTCCTACAACTAAAGACATATTTTAATTACTCATTAAATCTAGGAAAACCATTTTGAACAAATAGAATAGAATAGAACATTTATATAGCGCCGGTATCCGCCAAATATGATGCTCATGGCGCTTCTGAAAGTGTTTCATCAGTTATATGCAGCACAGAAAAGGAATGTTTTTAGCTCTCTCTTGAAGCTTCCAAGATCCTGTATCATTCTGATCTGGATGGGGAGACTGTTCCATACTTGTGCCGAGGCAACTATAAAAGGGCATTCTCTCCACCTGGTATTCGATGATATTTCAGTGAGCAATCCATGAGTGGATGATCTAAGTCCCACTCGTGATGACTTATATGCGTTTACAAGATCTACAAGATATGAAGGGCCATGTCCTTTCAGAACTTTAAATACAACCATAGCGATCTTGTATACGCTTCTTTGTTGAACTGGTAGCCAATGTAATTTCTTCAAAACCGGTGTGATGTGGTCTCTCTTCTTTGCGAAGGTTACCATTCTTGCAGCGATGTTCTGAAGACGCTGCAAACGGAAGAGTTGTTGCTGTGGGATATTAAAAAGGAGAGTGTTTCCGTAATCCAAGCGAGATGTCACAAATGCATGAATGATTAGCTCTGACACATGCCTCGTCAGGTACTGGCGGATTCTCCCAATATTTCATATTGACATGCATGCAGAATTGGAAATTGATGTGATATGATCTCTCATAGTCATCGTTGAATCGAACACTACTCCAAGATTACGAGCATTCACAATGGGTTTTATATAAGATGTACCTATTCTTATGCCAGTGATATTAACTTTTGTTAATTGATGCTTAGATCCAATGACCATAAAACTTGTCTTCTTATCATTCAGTTTGTGTGAATTGTGTGTCATCCATGCACAAATATCATCAATGCAAGTTTCGATATTTCTTATTGCATTATCCACATCTAATTGATTTGGTTTGACTGAATAATATAAATGTGTATTCATCAGCATAACAATGATACCCTAGGCCATGCTTGCGAATTATTTCACCAAGTGGTAGAGTGTAGGTTGAAAAACAACCAGGACCTAGAACAGAGCCCTGATTCAATCCAGTATCTCATGCAACTTGGACAGATGTTGCATTGTGATGCAGACAACTTGGCTTCTTCCAGTTAGGTAATGAGCGAATCCAGCGCTACTCCATTAATTCCGATGCGGTTCTTCGGGCGTTTAATGAACAAGTCATGATTTACCGTGTCGAATGCTGCTGACATGTCAAGGAGTAGCAGCAATGAAATTTTCCCCACATCCATTGCCTGTAGCAGATCATTATGTACCCTCATTAGAGCGGTCTCAGTGCTGTGCGCTGCCCGATAAGCAGACTGGTAATCATCATTAAGGTGGTGAATTTCAAGAAACGATCTTATCCTTGACCATACAATTCTCTCTAGAGTTTTGCTGATGAACGAAAGATTTGACACAGGTCGATAACTATTGTAGTCATTTGTATCCAAAGATTTGTTTTTAATTATCGGTCTTACGTTTGCAACTTTTAAGTGCTCTGGCACTTCACCAGTTTTCATAGACCTATTAACGATTGAAGTTAAAACTGGAACTATGGCGTGATGACACTTCTTTAGCAGGGACGTAGGTATGACGTAAAGTTTGCATGATTTGGCTGGAGAGTTGGCAATGATGTTGTAAACTTCATCATCGGTTGCTGGTGTAAATGATATCATTTGAGCTGGAGCTGATTCAGGTTCCTGAAAGATACCTACAGACTGCAAAGTGGCCATTATATTCTTTATTTTATTGGTGAAGAAAACGCTGAATTGGTTAGCTAAGTCTTCCTCACTATCAGCCTTTGGAAGTTTCGTGGTTTGGCGTCGGTGAAGTAGCATTTCTGTAATTTGAAACAGGCGTTTTTGATCCTTCTCATTATCAGTGTATAGCTTGTTATAATGCATAACTTTTGCCTTCCATATCAATGTTTTTATTTCTTGCTTCTTACAGCAATAGGACTGACAATCAATTTCTATTCCTGACTTGCGCCACTTGTTTTCCAGGAATCAACGATCACATTTTGCATCCCGTATTCCGCTGGTGTACCATGGAGAGTGTGGTCGATAAGTAATAATTCTTACTTTCACTGGAGCATGCCCATCCAGAATTTTACCAAGTGTATTACAATATTGTTGGAAGTTGTCGTAAGAAACCGAGTACATCTGGGATTCAGTGATGTCCCTGCAAAAACCACTGACATCAATGGCACTTACTGTATATGGCGAGACGTGATGCACTTTGTGATATTGCGTGGTTTGTTCAACTTGAGTTTACATGTTATAGCAGAATGATCTGACAATCCATCAATAACACTAAGACTGTGAAAAACCGGTATAAATCCAGAGTATGCCCATATTTATACGTTGAGACAGCTATGTGCTGTTGAAGACTGCTTGAATTAAGCAAGTCCTTAAAAGAGTTAGCATTAGCATCATTTACATCATCGACTTGAATATTAAAATCACCAGTGATTATAATTGGTGAAGATCTATAGATATACTCATCAACTACAGAAGAGAACTCATCTAGAAAGTCACTAAACGAACAACCAATTTATGAAGATTGTGGGCGATATATTATTATAAGACATAGATGATGGAGATAATTCATCAGTTCATCCAAGTGCAGAGATTCAAATGACTGTAGAATATCTGAAAATTTTATAATATTAACATTCAGTCCCGATTTACATACAAACGCGATGCCACCACCACGCTTTCCGCCAACTCTCGGTACATGCTTGAACAAATAGCCAGGAGGGGTAATGTTTCCAATTACAGATGTATCATCTGCTCTAATCCAAGATTCACATAGAGCAGTAGCATCAAACTTGTGATCAAGCGCAAAATCAACAAACTCAGTTGTCTTATTTCTTACGGATCTTGTGTTGAGTACACAAAACTTTACATCATGATTTATGCTCCCATTGCGTTTCATTTTTCGTATGTTACAGTGTTGAATGGATCTATGTCCACATCTTGCACCTAACTGTGTTTACTTTACATACCATTTATACTGTACCTTTCTTATATCTTAGAAGGACGAACTTTGAACATTTATTTGCAACTGAAATATGAACTAATTATTATATTATTGTTGTTATTATTATTGTTTAAAATAATATTTTAATTATTAATATTATTGTTGTTAATGTTTTGTCGCATTCTTGAATATCTGGAGATCAGCAAGAACGCAGTTGTTTTGATCTGTTCATCATTGGCAATTTAATCCATTTTAATGAGGTATTCAGTGTTATAGTTGAATATTGTTTTAACCACTGACCATAGCTAGCCACTGTATTGAGGTTGCATTGTGTAGAAGTATGTATTTCCTTGTAACCAGATATGAAACCATCGTTGTGAATTATTTGTGTTAGTAAGGTCATGTCTTTTTCAGATCCTTTTGGACAAGTTGATGTAATGTATGAAGAAACAGATAGCGAGGATAACAAAGAAACCTACAGGAACATTCTATTGAAATGGGAGGTATGTCTAATTAAAAACATATTAATGATGATGATAATTATTGTAACTTAATTGATTGTAGCATCTACCCAACCTATTTTTGCAACCCACACACACACACAACCAATGGTTTCATTTAATTTTTGGTTAAAACATAGTCTGGTTTGATTTATTATGTTTTAGCTCATATAAAATAAATAATATTTATTTCACATTACACTTTTACAACAGTGGCAGCACACAAGAAAGTGGCGCAGTCAAACTTGAACTAATGAACAAAGAGGAAAACAACAACTTAAAGCTAAACAAATGAAAGAACTTAACTAAAGAAAGTACAATTTAAAGTTTAAACAAACCATAAACATATGCCATATGTCATAAGCCTATAGTAAAGGTAAAGAAAAACAACATTTTGCTACTCAAGTCCAACTGATCAATCTGGGGTCGTTTTTAAGGAGAAGCTCAGAATATTTGTGGTCTGTTTCAAAATGCAATGCAATGCTTTTAATCAATACATTGATACCTTTATCCTTGAATTTTAGTCCTGTAGGTACAGTTTTAACAACCAAAATATGTGGGGTGTGGGGATGGTTGGCAATATGTATCTAATAGGAAAGGGAATATTCTGTATGCAGCATAACTGGAATACTTCCCAGGCCAGGGATAATGGTTGACCCTCAAACACCTTTATTGACCAGTCAAAAGCACAAAGATGACTGCTTTATGGTTGATACTAGAACACCATAATAGACACCATGAACTATTATTTGTGATGGACACTGGGTCCATATGAGAACTATTTCGATTTTCACTGGTATACCAAATTATTAAATGCTGGTAATATTTCAATTTATAGAATATTGTTTTCTTATTTACATTTTCAAAGGTTCCTGAAGAGATGAAAGCCAGAGGGAAAATTCTAGGTTTTGAAATTGAATTGTATAAGAATGGAGTGTACCTCAATACAACCAAGCTGAACAATGGCAGCATCACTCAATACACTTATAAAAGTAAGATACAATATTTATATTCCAGTCAACACGCCCCCTAGTAAACTTTCCCCTTTCTGTCTTGCCCCCTACAAACTCTCCCCTTAACAACTGACTCCACTTAGAAACTCGCCCCCCGTTAGGGGACAAGTTTTTTAGGGGGTGAGTTTGTAGGGGAGACTGTGTATAGTCAAGTGGCGAGTTTGTTAGGGGGAAAGTTTGTCGGGGGAGAAAGAAACCGAAATAAGACCTACTATCTTGTTTTAATATGCAGATGATACTCAATTGTATACATCTTTCAAACCTTGTCCTATAAATTAAAACAGTGCTAAATTTAAAATGGAAACATGCATCAGCAATGTCCAGACATGGCTTGTAGAAAACATGCTCATGAATGGTAATACTTCTGTTGTTCCATCTTCAGAGGTACGCATTCTAGGTGTGATCTTTGAGTAATCTATGACTTTGAACAGGCACTAAAACCTGCAAGGCAGTTAATTTTCATGCTCAAAACATCAGGAGAATCTAAGAAAGTGGTCTATGCTTTTATTACGTCTAAATTGAATTATTGCAATGGTCTCCTTTATGAACTGTCACAGACATCAATTCAGCTGCTTCAGAATTTAGCAGCTCCTTTGGTATCCGGCATTGCTAATTATGATCATGTTAGTCCTACCCTCCTTTATCTCCATTGGCTGAATGTGAAACAGTGAATTGTATTCAAGATACTGTTTTTTTTTGGTTTTTTTTCAAATCTTTTTGTAGTCTTACATAGTATATTACTGATCTTCTTTCCTTACGTTTCCTCTTCATTCTGACGCACTTTGAGATCCACTACCTTTTCTCACACTCGAACTGTTGCAGCTTCTTGTACTGTGACCTATGGTGACAGAGCTTTTATGGTTGCTGCTCACAAATTATGGCTGTCTGTTACAGTTTGTGAATTTCCAGTAGTGAAGATTTTCAAAACAAGACTTAAAGTTTCAGTTTTTACTTTTTCTTTATTTTTCTGCCTATTTTATTGTATTTTTCGTTTGTTTGAGCACTTTTTCATTCTCGGCATTATCTACATGTGCCTTACAAATTTAAGATTGAATTGGATTGGATTGGGGAGGGTTTGCAGGGGTGAGATTGTTAAGGGGCAAGTTTAAGGGGCGAGTTTGTAGAGGGGATTGACTTAGCTAGGTGCGGCTTTGCTATAGGTGAGTTTGCTCGGGAACGAGTTGATTGGTTTCCTATTTATTTGAATAAATGCCCAGGGGCGTTTATTGTTGTGAAGGGTTTTTGAAGGGGCGTTTACTAAGAGTGGAATTTATTTTAAAGTGGGGTGTTTATTCAAATAAATACGGTATTTTAATAATGTCTGTGAAAATGCATCATTTCTCCAGAAATCACGTATTTGTCATAGTGCTTATTTGAACATTTACAATATTTCTTGGGTTACTCCTTGGTTTATGCCGATATTGTTGTAATTTAAGTATTCATTGTATGGTCTTTTTGTCATTTTATATTGTATTTTAAATATGAATGAACTGTATAAATCTAAACTAAATTAAAAGTAGTAGAAAAGTAAAATATGTGTGATGTGTTATATTATGGACGTGATGATGTCATTATAACACCCAAATATGGGCATATCACATTTTTTTGTCACATAAAATCTGATAGTGTAGACAGAGCTCTAAACTAGACAATAACAAATTGACATTAATTAAATTACATTTTTGGTAGATTTACTACGAGATGCAAATTATACTGTATACATAAGTGCTTTCAACTCTGTAGCCAGTAGCACTCCAGCTATACTCAACATTCCTCCTTCACCACTCTCAATACGTAAGTTAACTTTATTTAATATTCGTCTGTTTGTTCGGAAAGATCAACCTCTTCCAGATGGTAAGATTTGAGTTTCACATAAATGACATTTTAATGACTTTATATTTTCATATTGGGCAAATAAAAATTGAATCTGAGTGTAATAAAATAGGCACAATAATAATGTTTACTTAAATTACAAACGTGTGTACAAACATCATGCTTATGTACAAGTATCAACAAATCACAGATGTTTGACACTAAAACTGTGTAGGGTGGACAGGCCTTACTGTATTTACTTAAAAATGTATACAATGGCTCGTGTGCACTATAAAGAACCAAGTACATCATTCGAGACGAGTAGGGGGATACCCCGGTGTACTGGAATAGACAGCCCCTGTGGTGGACGACAAGAGTTGCTGGTACTGGGTTACCGGGTAGCACAGAAACAAAGGGACCCTTAGGGGAGAAGAAAGTCATTGATTGAGTTCCTAGTCCACATATCAAGCACCCTGAGTGCAATCTTTAGGCTTACTATACATAGTATACTAAAAAATAAGGCCGCTGTTTAACTATTATTTCATTAATCATTAAGCATTAACTTACGGGTAACTAATGCTGTCCTAAAATATTTCCTGTTTAAAATTTGAGGGCGCCATTGAAAATGATGATTAGGTATATTTTGGTTGGCTGAATCTCCGACAGCGATCTTGTATAATACATACACAGCTCTACTTTTTTAGAACTTTGAATGTATGGAGTTAGCACTCTAGAATTGTTATTATAACGCTATGTTATTTTTTTAAACAGCGCCCTCTGCAATTATTATTGCTGTGGCAGTTAGCATTGCTATTCTTGTCATCTTTCTGTTACTTGGGATGGTGTGGATTCGGATCAGGAAATCTGAAATTTGCCTTCCTCTTCCAGACCCAAACTTCAGTATTTTTAAGGTATTTCAAATAAATTATTAGTCTTTAGATGATATAAATAGTAAATAACAATCTTTTACGATATACTGTATATATATATATATATATATATATATACACATTACTGTATATATATTTTATGATAAATTGATAAAGATTCATCTATGCAAGGTAGTGTAAATAGGTTGAAACATTAAACTGTTTTACACTGGCAAAATTAAAATTGATAACACATTCATTAGAGAACTTTCATTCCCAATGGAATTTTTTAAATCTGAAGCTGGTGTAATGACTGTACAATTCGTCGCTCACATCACGAACTAACACAATCAAAGTAGATTGTGTTAGTTCGTGAAATCACAGTAGCGCGTCAAAACGAGCGCGTATTGGTTGTCAAGCAATTTTGTATTCTTTACCACACAAAAAGTCCGTAACAATTACCACACAAAAAGTCCTTAACAACAACAGCGCGTATTTTGACGCGCTTTTTTTATTTCACGAACTAACACAATTGAATTTAATTGTGTTAGTTCGTGATGTGAGCGACGAATTATGTGCTTGATCAATTATATTTAGTTGTTAATTTTGCTTTCATCAACTTTATTGACAGTTCTTTCAATGAACCATTCCATCCCTTTGATATTACAGTATTGATAAAATGATGCTGTAAACATGTGCAAAAATGTAAAAATTTTATTATGTAATATTAATAATAATATATTTTATCAATAATAGTTAAAATATACACCATTTATGGTATACCCAGTTAGTGCACAGATGTAAAGGCAAACTTGACGATTCAAGTTTTTATTCTTATAATTATTTTCCTATCTTTTGTACATATTTTCTTGTGGCATTGAACGTATGAGGTTGTGCGTGTAAAGCAGGATGACTTGGGATACTCCCCAGGGAGCAGAGAAGGTTGCACAAAAATGTGCTGGTTTGTCAACTTAGTATCTAATGACCAGCGCCTTGTGTATTCTTCGGTGTGTGATAGGTGCTATATAACTCCGGATTCAAAAAAAATATATATACTTTACTTACTCTCCATATTTTTATTCATTATATAATATATTTATTACACATATGTTACATTCTAATTCATTACACAGTATATCTGATATGCAGATTCATCTCGTTTTTCTTCCAGTGGGATCAAATTCCAAGCGCTAGACCATATGCTGAAGATGAGGTCTTCGATGAAGTCAAGCAAAGGCGAGCAGTACCAACAAAAGATGAACTGGATAAGCTCCTGGAGAGGCTGGGAGATCCAACATTAAAAGATACCGTATTTGACCTCCTGCTCAGCAAGTTTTCTATTGACCATGATTGGCAAAGAATTCAACAAAGGAGGAGTCGACTACTAAGCAATAATACTGAGATAAGCTTCTTAAGCGTGGATGATGAAGAGGAAAATTTGATCTGTAGTTTAGATTCCATGCCAAAGAATACAGTGATGTCAAACTTCATGCATTTACAGAGAGAATCCCTTGATAAGTTGGGTGTTCATCATTCTATGCCCATGCTAGATAAAAAGTATACCAAGGATGATGTCAATGTGAAAGATGAATCTTACACCTCAGACTCGGGAGATACTAGTGGTATTGGCTCTGAATCATCGGATCAAGACTTGGAAAATGAAAGTCAGTTGATGCTTCGTCAAAGCCTACCAGATGTTCATTGCACTTCCAAAGTTCCTGAAGCTACTCTTGGTAAGCCCAAGGCTGTTAGTCAATACACAGATTTTGATGGAATTCCTAAAGTGCCACAGAAAAGCCACAATAAAGCTACATCATTATGTACGAGACCTGGATACATAGCAGCAAAGGATGTTGCCAAAGTAGTACAATCACCACACGATTGTCAAAGAAGTTGTCAAAGAACCACACAACCTACTGTCTCAGAATATCTGGATGCAGCGCAGATGCACCAATGGCAGACTCATCAGGCAAAACAGAAGCAACTTCGGCATATGCAGAGAAAACCAAAAGCAGACAATGGCTATGTCGATGTTAAAAATATGCCTAAATTTGTTGGGCATCATTCAAATATTCTTACTCAAAAAATGCCAAAAAAATCAGTGTATGTTCAACATAGAGAATTGCCTGCCTTGTTGGCATCTGTAAACCAGTCAAGTGCAAACAGCCCATCTCATCCTGCAGTTGATTCAATTAATGAGAATGCTATTAAGCCACCCTCTGTGAAATTTAAAGTAACAAATGAAAAACAGCATGAGGTTAAACAAAAGCTAATATCCACAGAAGATACAAAGATGGGCCCAGAAGTCAACAACAACCAAAGTGTGATTTCAAAAGTCTCTTCATATGTTAAGGGTGACTCTAACACATGTTCTGGTATTAAGAAGCCAATGAGACCTTCTGTCAGACCATCTCTAAAACCATGTGCCTCTGAAGAAACAATTAAAACTGAGAAGAAATCAAGTGAGGATAATGGAATGCAAAATGCTAATGAGAAAATTATGAATGAATCTGTTAAATTAACTGTTCAAGATTCTGTACACCGTATCATTAATAACATAGCTTATAAATCTGAATCAGGCTCCACATCAATGAAATCCACACCATGTACTTCGCCATCCAACCAACCACTTACACACTACGTCACTCTCAGTGAAGTAGAGAGAATAAATAAAAACACAAAAAAGGCTGTCATGTATAACCAGAGAGATCCTCAATCACAGGCTTCTCACTTGAATTATACCAAAAAAGCAGAGCAAAAATTATCTTCATTGCCAAATGGAGCATTACCACAACGTAATGTTGAAGACCTTCAAAAGAGAGCTACTGTTCACCCTGCATCAAAACTAACAGCATCTGGAGCATCAGGCTCGCAGAAAATCAATAGCAGGGGATTGCCAGTGCAAAACCCAGCCTCTGGTACCTCAGGGAAACAGAATATCAGTAGCAGTGCCTTGTCAAAAGTAGAATCACCATCTAGGATCTTGGGCCCACAGAATTTGCCGAAACAAAACCGACCGTATGTGACCTCATGCTCACAGAATATGAAGCCACTGTCTAGGAGCGCTGTCCAGAATGTGAATGGCAGTGGAGTACCAAGGCAGAGACCAGCTTCAGGGACTCCAGCTTCACAGTATATCAGTGGTAGTGGCATGCCAAAACAAAGTCCAATACCCAAAAGCTCTGCCAGGTGTAATGCTAATGGCAGTGAAATGCAAAGACAAGGCCTTCCTGCTCGTTCTTCAGTCCCACAAAATATCAGTGGCAGTACCTTGCAAGGAGAAAAATCTTTATCTGGGACCTCAGGCCCATGTAATATTCATGGTAGTGGATTGCCAAAGCTAAGCCCACCTTCTGGTGCCTCAGCCCCACAGAATATTAGTGGCAGTGCAGTGCAAAAATCAAGCCCAAAATCTGGGATGTCAGGCCCAAAGAATGTTAATAGTAGTGCTTTGCCAAGACAGCTAAATAATTCCAAAGCGAATCAACAGGGTGGTTATATACCAATTCTGAGTCTAGCTAATTCTAATACAACTGCATCCAGTCCTCTAGTGCAACCTGCAAAACTTCCAAATCGCCAGACACCAGTTCAATCAAGATCACATTTCAAGAATCAGGGAAGAATGATGAAGGGTCAATTTAAAGCAGCAAAAATTATATACAAAGTTTCTCCATCTTTATAGAATAAGAAAATAGGAGGCAATGTTTTGAAGAATTCCATACACCCTATTTGCAACTATTATATTTATGAATATTACATTTATATTTTATGTTTTACTTATACATAATGTATATACAATATATAAATATATATTTATATGTATATATATATAATGTATATATTATATACACTATATGTACACATAAGTATACACATCTAGATGTGTATAAGAGACAGGGTTAAACAAAAGCTAATATCCACAGAAGATACAAAGATGGGCCCAGAAGTCAACAACAACCAAAGTGTGATTTCAAAAGTCTCTTCATATGTTAAGGGTGACTCTAACACATGTTCTGGTATTAAGAAGCCAATGAGACTGTCATACAAACTAGGTGCATGTCAAAATATGCTTTGTTCTTATTATGGTATTTTATATCACATACTGTATTTGCTGCAGGTAATAGTAATCACTCAGCTGGCCCACCATATTTTTTAATTGATGAATTTTTGATGTTCGGAAATAGGGATCTTGGATAATGTTGTTTTTTGTTGAATGATTCCTTTACAAGCAGCAACAAAATCAGTATGGCAACCTGTGCGTGTAATATAAATTCCGATCATAGCATGATAACAGTTAGGCATTATTCAAATAGTTTTTATTTGTTGGGCATTAATTTTGTTAACACTAAAATGTGCAAGCCAGAATTAGCCAGCCAATCACTACTGAGTTGACTGGTTTATCAGTTAATTTCATCCAGTGTAAAAGCTTTATGTGTAAATATAGAACTATTTGAACAATGGTGTATACCATGAAATAAATGATTATAATTAGAAGTAATTAGATGCTAATGCTATTTAAAAAATTGGATGTATAACATATTATATTGTTTATACAAGTTGTATTGGTTCACTGATTGGTTGGTGTAATATTGGGGGTACTTTCATATGATATGGTTAGAGGTGCTATAATTTCTTTATTATAATTGTATAGTATGAGGAAAGTTATACTTAGGGTAAGCAAACTCTGGCTAATGTTTAGTTTGTCTCCTAAATATTGTAAATTTTACTGGAAAAGTTTCAAGATACGAAATTACAACTCATTATAAGGAGGCCAAACATTTACGAAATGCTCATGACTTTATGCAAGATGGTGTGGAAGATGAATAGATATATAAACATTTTTTTAGGCCTATCATCTTTTACCCATCGACTCAAAAAAATTAGTTTCTTTGTGCTACAGGCTGTATATACCGTAAAACATCGAATAGAAGCCTAATTGGCTTAATCTCGAGAAGAAGCCCATCTCAAATTGAAGCGCCCTCTTTAGTTTGCAAAAGTAGCCTCGAAAAAAAGTCCATGGGCTTTTTTTTTTACAAGATAGTATTTTCAAGAAGCCCAGGGTTTCAATTTGAGGTTTTACGGTATTTTATTTTTTTTAAATTTAATTTCTCAGTAAAAATATAAAAAAATATCATTAGCTTTCAAATTGTATTCCACTTTGATATACAAATTATTATAGCATATATTATAAACCTATGATATATTTCATTATAAGTATTAATTTGTCACCAAAATATTGTTTTATGTGGTGAAACACCATTGATTTGTCTGTATCTGTAACATTTATGAAATAAATGCGTATTGTCTTGGAGACATTATCCAGAGTAACTATGTTATAATTTAGTGGTTCAAAGACTGATCATGTTAACCCCAAAATATTACCCCTCCCCTAACCAAAAAAAAAAAAAAAAAAATATGTGAAAAAATTATTGGCTCCCAATTCTTTATTGAAAAAGTTTGACTTTCATTTGCAAAAGTCTTTTTAAACTATATTTAAAGACATTTAAAGACAAGTATTATACCTTTGATTCTTAGAATATACTGTATAACTTAAATGGCCTACTGTGCTTCACACAGACTGATTGTGGGTCTTTTCTTTGAGTACTGAAAAAACAGCTGTGCGTGGTACTATTAATATGCTCATCAATTTCCATTTAATAGAAATAGTGTTTTAATGTTGTAGCAACGGGCACAATACACAATATTACTGCCGTAACAAATGTAATCATGGGGCTATTAGCTTAATTTAGCTCCATAATACTGTATAATTTAATCTGAGATAGTGTTGTGGGCAGATAAGCATGGCAGAGAAGAGCAGTATCAATGCGGTCGGGCAAATTACCAAAATGAAATGGAATTACCCAAATGATAACCAAATGAAATGGAATCGCCCAAATGAAAACCTAAATGAAACGAAATTACCCAAATGAACACCTAAAACGAAATTATCCACATGAATCGCAGTTTAATTTAATCGAAAACGATTATTAGTATTATTATTATAGCATTATACTATACTATTATAATAGTAACAGCTGCAGCTCGTTATTATTTTAATATCGTAATCATCATCATCATTTTTACTACCGCACTTTTGCTATTGTTATTATAATCATTATATCATTATTACTTTTTTATTTTCTAGTAGAATCTTAACAGACGTTTATAAAATACTGTATCACCTACTGATTTGAATAAGGAACAAAATATTTTTGACGATTTATCGTCCAGGTACATGCACAGATCAGAAGAATCGTAGCACCATCCTTTTAGGTGTCTTACCATTATTGACATTTAAAAAAAATACCTATTTATGTCCATTAACATATCATCAAAAATAATGTTACACTAACTCGAATCTATAAATGGACGAGGACCTGTCACGCTACAGAAGTAACATGCGAGAATTCATTATTCAAAATAACGTTAATACAAAACACAGTAATTATTTATTATAGTAGTACGTAAGTGGAACGTACCACTGCAGTAAGTGTAGCTGATAAATACGCGTAAGCAATGCCGTAGCCAGGATTTTCAAACAGGTCGGGACAATATCATGGTGGACCCAATTTACGCGTAAATTAAAATAATTGGACCCATTTTCTTAACCCATTAACCAATTTTACGCAAAAATATGAAAAATCTGGACCCATTTTCTCAAAATTTTGTCCATTTTAGGCAAAATATACAGATAAGAAATCTGGACCCATTTTTCAAAAAGTTGACTCATTTTATGCAAAAAAAAAAAAAAATAATAATAATTTGGACCCATTTGTAAAAATGTGGACCCATCCTTTGTGGACCCATTAGAAAAAGTGTGTGGGACTGTCCCAACTATCCCAATAGCTGGCTACGACATTGCGCGTAAGCATAACGGAATAAAAAATATATATAGGCCTAACATTAACCATAAAGTAAGTCAATCATCACAACGTTTTAGCATGTACTGCATAATCCCGTTTTTACATAGGCCTATTCTTTGTAGTACTGTATTCAATATTGTACTTTAGAATGCTGTATTAATCTTGTATAGGCCTCCGAAATGGTAATAATTGCAGTGATTATTTAAACATTATGATGATCCAGCCGTACCCGGGTGATTGACGCCGACGTCTGGACCCTCCTCACTTTCACCCCTATCATGTCCGGTTAGAGTGCTTTCTTCATCAAACAAAACATTTGTGCAGATGTTTGTAAATAGTCAACAGCTTTTTTTCTTTTTTAGGGGATGAGGGGGTCATTTAAGAGAATAATATTCATCAGGCTAATCTCATTATTTTTGTCTTTCAAGTTTCTGGTACACTGCACTTCGATTTGTTTTTTGCATTGGCACTCTTGAGAACTGGCCGTGCAAAGACGATTTTTTTGTTTCAATGTTGTAGAGGCTGTTCCTAGATTGCCGTGATATGGCTTGCTGTTGTGTCCTATTTTAATTAAAATGCTAACAACAGTAATACACAGAAGTCATTTTAACAGTGAAGTACCCTAGAATGCAGTCTTTTCAACCTCAGTATTAAAAAAATTTCTAACGGGAGTGGATCTCCTCCCGTACCCACCCCGCTCGGTCACTGCGTTTTCTCTCGCCGGGGTTTCAGTGGAAATCAATTTTTCTTACTCGCATGCCTGTATATAGTGGTGCGTACAAACTTAATTAAATAACAATAAAAGTGAAAAATCAGGAATTAAGAAAAAATTATTAAAGAAAAGAATAACATCAAATAATATAAAATTCAAATAAATATAAAGCATGCGACTCGCACTTTGCCACCTGTTTCTGTATGATGATGCCAGACCAGTGTATTTTCAATGTTTAAAACTGTCGGGGCCGGATTGTATGGTATTATACTTTACATTATATTTGTTTACACTACAATGTCGGGGCCCCTCGTGCCTCGGGGGTCCTGGCGCTCCTCCCCCGTCAGCGCCCGAGCGTGACGACACTGTCCCGACGTCACTTTATCTTATTTTATTTATATACAGGTGGATATTATGTTCGACATTATTTGTTCAATACAATTGTGTAAATTTTTTAATAGCCTACGTTAGAAATGACTACACATATATGAGCCCTGCCTGCTAATATTAGAAATTATAATAAATGCTATAATTTACCTAGGGATACTAACATCATATTTGGTGTTTAGTTTGGTATATATGACATGCTGTAACAGAGTCATTTGGGCTATCACGTGTTGCTAATTTCAATTCATTTGAGTAATTCGTATTATTTTGGTTTTCATTTGGGTAATTCCGTATCATTTTGGTTTTCAGTTAGGTAATTCAATTTCATTTGGGTAATTCCATTTCATTGGATAATTCGTCGGACCCGTATCATTGAACTTTGGACAAGTATGGTGTGAAGTTAGTCAATGCAAATATTTAAAACTGTCAACTCCACATCATGAACACGGAGGGACTACACACTTCACAACTACAGTGATTAGGAATCACGAAAGGGCACTGTAGTATAAGTCGGCACTGAACAGGAAATACATAGCACAAAAGACACAGCACAAATGATGATCTTACAAAAACAAGCACTAATCGGTTGAGCAATCTTCAATTGAAATGTACTTACAAAGGAATATATATTTCTGCAATGGTTCATTAAATTACTATACAAAGGTTGACTGTAGGCCCCCTCGGTGTTCATGTTTTCCTTCATTTGGTAAGTTAAAATTTACTGTATTTATCTCAAGTTAGTTATTCTTGCATTAACCATATAATTAGTAGTTTAGGAGGAGTGTGCCCTCTGAATGGTACACTAAACCTATACAGTTTGTAGTAACAGTATGTTTTCATTTTTATGAAGGTAATCACTAGTCTACCTGATGAGGAGTCGTATCTCATACCGGTACTACTTAAGCTAACTACTAACTAACAACGTTATTCAGAAAAACCAACACCCTTTAGCTAACCCAACAACAAAATCCTCATTTAGCATCAACTTTTAGTTACCTAATACCAGGCCCTAGACAAGGGAGATTTTATAGTTCGGAAATCCCTCCTTTTCTAGCATAGATTTTCTGGAAAACTCCCTTCCCCCCCCCCCCCCTAATCGAGTCATCAAACCCAGCTATTTTACTGCAGAGCCAACCAGACCTTTCAAACATGACTGGACACATAGAACACAAAAGTTCTCTGACTTTGGGGCTTTCGCCGACCACCCTCCTTGAATTTCTCGAACGAGTTCTCAACCCCAACTAATGCACTGCAGACCCAACCAGACCTTTTTCAAACATGACTGCTTTTATAGCATTATTTAGACAAAAATCCTCTGGGTTTTTCGTAAATTTCCCCAACCCCACGGGGGATTTTCCCCTGGACACCACGGCCAAACGACCCCTCCCCCATGGAAGAACCTGGCTACGGGCCTGAATACCCACACTGCTAATCAGTGTTTACCTAACACCCATATTTATTTCCTGTTTTTGAAGCCAATGAAATACAGGCCTATCGAGATATAGAATTCTAAAGCTTTGTCTACACTATCAAACTTTATGTGACAAAAAATGTGATGTGGCATATGGGTACGATGACGTCATACCACACACTATCAAATTGTATCAAAAAAGTTGAACGTGTTCAACTCTTAAGCTTTGTCTACACTATCAAAATTTATGTGACAAAAAAATGTGATGTGACCATATATGGACACGATGACGTCATATCACGTACTATCAGATTGTATCAAAAAAGTTTAACGTGTTCAACTCTTTTTTTAAGTGACGGTTTTTTGATGAAATTTGATAGTGTAGACAGCCTTGTTCACACATCAAATTTTATTTGACAAAAATATGTGACATGTTATAATGTGGTCATGGTGACATCACTTTATGATCATATATGGGCACATCATTCCTTTATATGGCATACAACAGTTTTTTTTTGTCACAGAAAGTTTGATAATGTGGACAGAGCTTAACAGAACAATAAAAAAAATATTTTTAACCAACTAAAAAAAATTATAAAATAGTTTCTCTTATTTTAATAAGAAAAGCGGAAAGGGTTTGTCTTGGTAAACAGATCGCAAGCTTACGAATACGATAACGAATACGATAACGAATACGGCTACGTCATAAATTTTTTAGACAATCCCTTCCCATACAGTAACATATCTATCACGACTGACAACGTAGGCGATTCATGTCTTTTGCATGTATCAAGGATTGTATGCAGCTTGTACAGCATTTTGTCAAGAATGTTTCGGGCACGAATGACGATAATGATAATGAAGTATTCGTATTCATTATCGTGTATAAAACCTACCACTTTTCGTAAGTTTTAATGTGCTATTTTTAGCCGAAGTTTAAGTTTAAATATATCATCGGCGGCAACAGAGGGAGCGGCTTAGTGCGAAAAATGTTTTGTATTTGACCTTACATTTTTATCTTTCAGTAAAATATACTGGAATTTATTATGAAGTGGAGCATACTTTTATTGTTATTTTTCAATACAATCTTTCTATCTGATTCCTCAAACGGTAAGTTAAGTAGACCTTTCGTTCTTTCAATGTTATCGACTTAACAATAATGATATTGTAGTCATAACATTGTAGCATGTCATGGAAATGCGTATGGAATCTGTATTCCTTGTTAGTTCATTTATTGTTGCATTATTTATTTATGATACTGAACTTTGCCACTGCTTCTTTTTTTATTTATTTACTTGTTCTGTGCTTGGGTTGGGCATTAATTAATTAATGGCATAGCATGGTCCAAAATGTACTTTTAGAGACAAAAATCCTAGGGATTGACAGTCAAAATATATTTATTTGGATAGGCAAATTATTATTATTATTTTTTTATTTATTATCCGAAAACCTAGTCGTGCTTTGAACTACAGGGTGGTCTAGGCCTCTCCGACGGGGGGATTCCCCTGCCCCTACTGGCCTACAACTGGATGTACGTGCCACAAGGACCAGATGTGTATAAGAGACAGGTCACTGCGTTTTCTCTCGCCGGGGTTTCAGTGGAAATCAATTTTTCTTACTCGCATGCCTGTATATAGTGGTGCGTACAAACTTAATTAAATAACAATAAAAGTGTCTACTGGGGGGCCCGGACCAAGATGAAAAATTTTCGGGGTAAGAACAAAATCTCCATAGGGCCCGAGCACCAGCCAAGATGAAAACTTTTGTTGTCAGATTTAGGAGGAGACTTAATTTGGGGAGCGGCCGAGTGGGGTCCCAAGTGAAGGTGGGGGAGGGGGAAAAGTGAGGTGTTGCCCCGGGTGCCCTTTACTGGCTCTCGACGCCACTGGTACATCGTTCATAGTAAATTCAGCGCTTTCAAAAATGCCTTAATCGAGGGCTGGGATATTCCTAGTGAATTTATGAACCTAGTGAACACCAGGTGGCTTGCGCTCATTCCTTATGATCCCCTCCATGTACGCCGTACATAAGCTTGCGTGTTTGTGGGACATGCGCGTATTCCTGGCTATTTAACAGCACGTGCTGAACGAACAAGTATAGACCCCTACCCTCGGATGTTTTGCTAAGGTCCTACAAAACAACAGCGTAAACATATGCAAAATTTTATGTGTAGGACATACCGGTATGCATTTTGCCTGGCCCTTCTCCGATTGGTCAGATTTTGAGTTGGACTGACGCTCAGCAAGATTCATTTAATGAAGTGACTCCTAAAATGATAAAGTAGTGGCCATCACATGTCCACAAGGGGTCTAAGATCTGGGTAACGTTCCTGGCGCTACATGTTAGCCTAATATATTGCAGCCATATTTTTCAAAATGAAGAATACACAACTGGGTTTGACCAGGTATTACCGTATTACTGAGCAGTGTGCTACAATAGTACCTATTACAATCTAATGATTGGAAGTTATACAGTAGGCGCTATATTTATTGAAATGACTACACTACTGTATTTTTATTGTGATAGTGCGCCCTCTTTCATGAGTTGTCTCAACTTTTTTTTTACATGTACAATAATCTAGTGAATTAACTTTTTTTTTTTTTAAATCTTGTTAGTGGTTTCAAGAAGTGCAAGCAACCTTACCTGTTATGGTTATTCTCCCTCCGAATATGTCTGCACTTGGGTACCTGGTAATGAATCGATTGAATACGTAGCAAGGTGGCAGTAAGTTATTTTTATATATTGGCCTACTAAATCTCGTCAGATAAAGACTTACATTCATGTCTGTTTATGGTATGATTATAAACCATGTTTTCGTAACACTGGCGTAAATTAAACATTAAAAATTTTGAGCAAATTCACCGTAACAGGCTAGGATAATTAACGTATAATCTTAAACGGTAATTCATTAAGTTTAAAGTTTATTCATCCAGAATGTCTATGATATGATTATGTTTACCCTTAAACACACACACTGATAAAGAAATGTAGACGCGTTGCGTTACTTGTTTTCTGTAGCGTGAACAATACCTTTTTAACCTTAACTATTATTGCAGGGATGAAGAGAACGAATATGGTTTTTGGCGGGACTGTACGGACGCGAGGGAGAATGCATGTCATTTCTATGGGGAAATCACTAACGATCGCAAAGTTACTGTTCAACCCAAGGATGAGCAAGGAGACAGCAATTCAGTTGAAACAACATTATATATGTATAACTGTAAGATATTAACGTAGATAAAATTTGGCTATTATTACATATATAATAGTTCGGTAGTTATTGTTATTGTATAGGCCTATTAATAAAACTATATATCACCATCATTGACTCCTTCGTGTTGTTTAACATCATCATCATCAATATAGTGTACATAATACATTATTAACAAGTTTTTAACTCGACGGTATTTTTCAGTTATTCCACTACCACCTAGAAATCTGACAGTTGTCCCAGGCGAGACGGCACAACAACTTTACGCTGAATGGAAAGACTCTCATGGATGGACGCTATTTCCCAACCAATTAATTTTCAGGATACGCTATCGAAAAATTGATTCTGTTAAATGGAGTATTGTAAGTTAATGTATTTGATCAGAAATTTGCCGATGTGAGTTACACTAAACAAAACTAATAATAGCTCAATGCGTAGTTGTAGTAGTAATAACAGTCCATATTATGCTGTCGGTAATGCCTACACATTATTATGCGCAGTGCTCAATACATCGATGTAAGCATTAGCCTGTAGG
>NW_022707033.1:772218-774735 GCF_011630105.1 Anneissia japonica
ATTACCAGCAGAGTGCACAATGGCGGACCTGAGTTGATCTACATAAGGAACAGGTTTTAAACAGTACCGTAGATTTTATTAGACATTTCATTGCTACTTAGTTTTGTAGTTGTTTTTCATACACAGTGAATTTTGATTTGTGTTACTCAAATATTTTGACCTTTTATTTTATTTACTTTTATTTATTTCATGATTTTGCCTACAGACTACTGATATAGATGATCATGAGCACCTCATTGACGGCCTAGATGCCTTTACTAAATATGTCGTACAAGTGCAGGCAAAGTTTTTTGCCAACGATGTCTATGGAATCTGGTCAAGTCCTGTCTTTATGACCACTAGAGAAGGAGGTACAGTATTTTAAAAATTCCTTTAGGCATATAACCAAGGAATACCAAAACTTAATCACTGTCCTATTAGATAGGTGGCAATCCCTTCACATGATAAACATAATACACTAGATGCTTTACGGAAGTCTCACAACGAGGCTTATGGAGTGGTGTTGTATTTTTGTGAGAAAAAGCTGCTGCTGCTGCTACTACTACTACCACTACTAGTTATTTTAAATCATTAATATTTACAAGGCTGTTATAAGTGTTCTTTGTTACTGTATTATTTTGTAGCTCCGTCCGGCTCGGTATCAGTTCTACCTCTCAAAGAATACAGGAGTGAAAGTAAGGACTATAAAACATATCGGGATGTTCTCATTTCTTGGATGGTAAGTTTAAAATCCCTTCTCCCTTTCCCGCGATTACGGTATTTTCTGAATAAGTCGA
The DNA here is from genome assembly GCF_011630105.1 of Anneissia japonica. NCBI lineage: Eukaryota > Metazoa > Echinodermata > Crinoidea > Comatulida > Comatulidae > Anneissia > Anneissia japonica. Next base: position 772,995 of record NW_022707033.1, read on the forward strand.
TGGAAATTTATGTATGTATGTATGTATGCATATTATATAGGTCTATAAATCTGTGACATATGTATGTATAGGAATCTGTGAATTGTAAGTTTGGCTTAGGTTTTTACATTTAGCTTTTGCATATCAAGTTTGCATCTATACCAAGAACCAGCTATCGTTTTTCACATTATTTTCATTATCAATTATTTAATTTTCCAAAACAGGATCTCCCAAAACACCATCATCGAGGAATCCTACTTGGTTACAAAATAAAATTAGTTGGTGAAATCGAATCATCAGACGATCCTGAACATTTCCAGGTTCCAGCCAATAAAACAACATTTCTGATACATGGTTAGTTGCAAACGTTGTACAGACGAAACCTGTCATGTTTTGTCACTTTCTTTTCTAAAATTGTTTTTATTTTTAATGTAGACAAAATAAATAAAATAACAGAATAATTTGGATGTTGACGATTTATTTCAGGATTGAAGAAGCGTCTTAATTATACAGCATATATCACGGCTTACAATGCCATGAGTGCTACAGAGCCCTCAGCGATCCTTATTCCAGTGTCTGACGATAATCTCGAATCAGGTGAGTCATTCTTTCTACGTCATTCAGGCGGTTTCTTTTTGACCTGTACGTCATTCAGGATGTTTGTTTTTACAGGGAACAGTGGTTTATATGTCATTTCACGCTGTTCCCTTTTACGTCATTTACGCTATTAGCTTTTCACGTCACGTTGTTTTTCAAAATGAAGAATACACAACTGGGTTTGACCAGGTATTACCGTATTACTGAGCAGTGTGCTACAATAGTACCTATTACAATCTAATGATTGGAAGTTATACACTAGGCGCTATATTTATTGAAATGACTACACTACTGTATTTTTATAGTGATAGTGCGCCCTCTTTCATGAGTTTCTCAACTTTTTTTTACATGTACATAATCTAGTGAATTAACTTTTTTAAATCTTGTTAGTGCTTTCAAGAAGTGCAAGCAACCTTACCTGTTATGGTTATTCTTTCTTCGAATATGTCTGCACTTGGGTACCTGGTAGTGAATCGATTGAATACGTAGCAAGGTGGCAGTAAGTTATTTTTATATATTGGCCTACTGAATCCAGAGCTCGTCAGATAAAGACTTACATTCATGTCTGTTTATGGTATAATTATAAACCATGTCTTCGTAACACTGGCGTAAATTAAACATTAAAAATATTGAGAAAATTCACCGTAACAGGCTAGGATAATTAACGTATAATCTTGAACGGTAATTCATTAAGTTTAAAGTTTATTCATCCAGAATGTCTATGATATGATTATGTTTACCCTTAAACACACACACTGATAAAGAAATGTAGACGCGTTGCGTTACTTGTTTTCTGTAGCGTGAACAATACCTTTTTAACCTTAACTATTATTGCAGGGATGAAGAGAACGAATATGGTTTTTGGCGGGACTGTACGGACGCGAGGGAGAATGCATGTCATTTCTATGGGGAAATCACTAACGATCGCAAAGTCACTGTTCAACCCAAGGATGAGCAAGGAGACAGCAATTCAGTTGAAACAACATTATATATGTATAACTGTAAGATATTAACGTAGATAAAATTTGGCTATTATTACATATATAATAGTTCGGTAGTTATTGTTATTGTATAGGCCTATTATTAAAACAATATATCACCATCATCGACTCCTTCGTGTTGTTTGACATCATCATCATCAATATAGTGAACATAATACATTATT
>NW_022707033.1:777736-795875 GCF_011630105.1 Anneissia japonica
ATATATATATCAGGGAAAACAATATGTGTGTTACTCTTGTAAAAATGATGAACATAATTGATATAATTAAATAATATATAATTCTATAAAATCCTCGTTATTAACTCGCTTACAATTTGGTTTTGATTTTGTATTTTCTTATTTTCAAGTTGGAAATACCTGACGATCAGCCAACATCCAAGCCATTATGTGAAAAAGAAACATTTGATGAGTTAAGATCAAAGCCAAAACCCAATGAGTCTGAGGCATTTTTGAAGTATACAACCGAAAAAGCGGAGCACCAACAATGTAGCAAAGCGGGGAGTGAAGATGGCGAAGAGATATCTACTTACACCGTAGTAAAGGAATATGTACCTCCAAGTTTAAACATGAAATAAAAGACAAGTTGACTCAATCACGCTTGCCTAACTCTAGCCATCTTGAGGGAACCAGTGGACACACTGAATAATAGGTGTCCTGTGGATTAGAGGGGTGGCGCCAGTGAGGCCCGGGAAATAGAGCCTATACATATTAGTAGACTCTAAATTCGAATTAATAATTCATTTCAAGCCCCCAAATTGTCATTATTTCTGAGAGGTTTTGAGCGATGCCGGACTACGCCCACTTACGCAGTCGTCGTGAGCCACCCCCACCACCCGTTGGGATATCGGACCCCATGTTGGGAAAATTCTGGCACCAACCCTGGGGGATTGCATATTGTACTCTGTGAAGGTCACAAACGAACTTCCTTGGAAGACTCTTATACAGAAGATGCTAAGTATGGTTTCACTCCGAAGATCTTAATATTCTGATTAAATATAAGGCCTATACTTGCAAACGGTGAACGATATCATCATCTACATGAATTAAACCAGTGGAACAAGTTTTGAAGCTATTTTACTGAAGCTTATTACTGCCGTTTAAAAAAAAAACAAAAACAAAAAAACAAAAAAACTCTTGGTGTTTGATTATGTAAAGTTACTTTTTCTACATTGGAGTAGTGTGTGATGGGAAGTATGATTTTTCTGGGGATCTTTTTTGGTAACACCTAGAGATTAATACATTTTGGTGTAGCGTTTCCAACTTTTCAGATGTTACTTAGTTTTTAGACACTTCTCCTTGTCCATCCAGCTCAGATTTTATCTGCGGAAGAAGTTCGCACCGAAGCCTTCATTTGAAGTTGGTGTTAAAACTGGAAGAAGGATTAGATATTAGCAAGTACTTGGTACTTTCTGCAAGCAAGTTAGTACCTGGTGCTTGTTGTAAGCTAGTACTTGATAAGTTAGCTTATTTGCGTTATGCAAGTCCTATTTTTATCTTTATATTTATCATCATCATTATCATCATTGTTATGTTATTACTTGCAAGTGTAGCAAGTACATTGCACTAAAAAATTCCAACAAGCAGATTGATAGGTTTGCAGCAATCTAAGTGGTACCAGATACTTGTTGTAGCAGGCTACTTGGTACTTGGTACACGTTAAACTATGTTTACTTGGTGCTTCAAGCAAGGTTACCGCATTTTGGTATTTGTAGCAGAGCAGCGCGGTACCGTATTTAATATTGGCAGCAAGTAAAAGTTGGTGCTTGAAGCAAAAAATGAAGTAAGCAGAAAGTAGACCTACTTGATGCAACAGAAGTTGGTACTTACAGCAGTGTGTGCTTGTCCACATTAATTAGGTACTTTTCATTGATAATATTTACAATTTGTAGACTATTGATCATATACAATGATGACACTGAAAATATCTATAATTATCGCAAAAAACACAGTTTTGTAAATGGTTTTGTAAAACAAATTTGAAACAGGGCAAAGAGATATTATAGTATATATTATTTATTTTCATTGTTTGACAATTTATTCATTTTTATTTGGTACGTAGAAACGTCAGTCATGCTATGTCGCACTTTTACCAACTTGCCTTCGCCTTTTTTGAAGTGCGCATGTGTAATTATGCTCAAACCTTTCTTACACTGTGCTCAGGACGTGAAACCATCCAATTTTGCGTGCATTGGAAAAGGAAGAAAAGTTATATAAGTGAGGTTTAGTTTCTGTCTTTATGTAGAATTTTTCTATATCTGTGCTGAAAACAGCTCTCACAACTGATTAGGTAATTTTGTCATACTCTTAGCAAGAGATAAGATTGATAATATTATTATTTGACATAACTCGATAGGTTATTGCTTTTGCGTGCAAATATTACTACTATAAAAAGACGATTTAAGTGCACAGATGATGTTAAGTATATTTTGTTTAAAGACACAAATAATAATGTGGTGGGATTTTTTGTTTATTTCTGATCCTCAGTTGACAACTATTTAAAAAAAATGTAAATACTAAGTCGAATATATTCCTTTCATAACAGTCTATTATTTTTACTGTTAAATCTCTTTTTGAAAGTTCCCTAAAATAGAATAATCTGTAGTACTTGTTATAAAATATTATATTGAAATTGAAGTTTCGAAATAAAAAAAATGGTTACCTTTGTTAAAATAAAAACAATGTTTAATTTTAGGAACTGAAAGTGAAATATGCATTTGTAGTGGAGTCGACGTGGTTAAAATACGACATAAGCTATTAATAACACGTTCTGATTGGTTAATTGTTAACTTTGATTGGAATTCTAGACAGAGGTTTTTGTACTTTATTTTACATTTGATACTAAAACTTCGCTAGTGTTTAGTTTTTAAACTAATGCAGATAAAAGAAGTTTTACAAAGAAGTGAGAACTGCCGTGTGTATACAAACATAGGAACATGTACCCACCAAGCTCATATGTTCATTGACTCTGTTTCATCACAAGGATGGTCTCCAAAATAGCAAAGTTCTTTGTCGGCCTATATATCATCGGTTTGTTCTTTTCTGTACTTGGTGTTGCGGCTCAGTGTTCCAAGTAAGTCTGTAGCTAGGCAATGCAAAAGGGGGGGGGGGAGACCAACAGTGAAATAGGACACACTCCCTTTACAATAATTCTGTAAACCGTTTTTTTTTTAATCTGAAAAAAAATCTGAACACGCTAATAGCGCTATCACAGTGGTGGGAGGAGGGGAGTGGAAGCCTGCCACCGGTCCGGGAAGTCTGTCACCAAAAAATGTCTGTATTATGACGGTAGATATACATATGACGTATGATGGAATCGCATCAGTGGCTCAAGAAGTGTGTGCCCTGGCTTTTTATATTGTAATGTATTGTTTTGTCCTAAATAATAATTAAACGGACAGTTTAATTGCATATGAGGGTAGCAGATTTTTGAACTTTTATAATTCAATATGATGGCTTTTTTCTTTGAATTGTTGAAGTAATTGACATAAGATATGACATGAGAAACAACAAGAATCCTAATTGTATTATAATTACGGTATACAGTACTATACAAAAGATATTGAAATTGTTCACCTTTATTATAGGCCTAGTAAGAACGGAAACAGATTCTATTTGGCAACTATACCAGAATACACTTTCTATATTCTTTTTTAGATCTTTGAAGTGATTGGTAATCAATTTAAAAGGATTTTAATAAGCGGTTTGTATATCAGCAAAATCAAAATCGTCTCGATGTGTGTCTCATTGTAATTTTACAATTTATATTTTGGTATAACAAAATTGGAACGCTTACAACTTCAGATGGCACGTTATATTTTTGAAGCGCATTGTATGGGGAATTCAAATGGTATCCTATCAATACATAAAATTACCCGTGAGACTGAAATGAGCACACATCGTTGGCCCAAATTTCTTCTTGCTATGTTGCAACTCATTTGTGAATTTAAAGATTTAAGGAATACAATTCTATATTGCTTAAATGATATTTTGATAAGAAGCGAGTCTAATATCTTTAATGCAGAGCTAAATAACGAAGACTTTTCTTATTCGCAAACGTTTATTTTAAGAAAACTCGATGACATTATTAAAATTTATTGACAAGATTATTGAATGAAGAGATGATGTTCAAAACATATTACTCCCCTCAGTTTATGCAACCTTAAATCCTCATCCTAGATTAGAACATTAACGTATTGATAAAACCGACTTTGAGGGGGTTTCATTAAAATTTCAGCTTAGATCAAGTACGTTACCACTAATTTTCAGAATATTAAGTTGGTCCACGAAAAATAATGGAAAATGTACCCTATTCAATTTAGATTTAGACGAGAATATCGGTCATTCCGTCTTAGGCTACCCAGCACTACAAAATATACGTACTGACGAAATTTCAAAAAAGCAAACGGTGGCTTAAAAGTACATTATATTTTGGGCTGTTCATCGCTTTTACTTAGCATAAAATATGAAAATATCTTCGACAATTTTTTGCAAAAGATATACAGTACTATTAAATTGCAATTTAATGATTCAAATCAATTGTGGTGGTTTATTTACCAGATTTAATACAGGCAGTATATATTTAACATCATCCACTACAATATAACATGTATTTAAATTGAAAAATCCTCTCTCTTTAGAAATTTTACATGCGCAAATCGAAGTAAATGTTTCCTGATATATGCCCGAGACGGAGAGGGGTTCATCAATGATGCAACATTAAAACGTAAATCTAAGAATACTGGTAAGTAATCAAACAATTACTGACTTATTATTCATATATATATATATATATATATATTATAATATATATATTTACTATATATACGGTATATATACATATATATATATTATAATATGTGCCTTGATAAAGACACATGACTTTCTTGTCAACAGAATGATTGTCTTGTAGAAAAAATAACTCCTTTTGTCAACATAATAGCTGAGTAACCAAAATATTTGTTTTGTGTAAAAATAACTATATCTATCATATCTGTGGACAAAAAACAACCTTATTTTGTTTTCTTCCGACAAAAGAAGTTTTTCTGTTGATATTATTTTTATCATGTTATTATAGACCTACTATTTTCACTGATTCAATACTAATGTTGACCTATGATTTAAACATTCATCGTATGTGTTCCAATACTTTAAAAAATATTTTGGTTACCTGTGTTCATGTAAACTTGGTAATTAATGCACATAGGCCTAATTATAATTTTAAACTATTTGTATTTGAATTATGAGGACGTATACGTTGTAAAGCGCTGTTATGAGATTTTTTTCAATAATGAATAAACAAAATGAGCTGACTTCCATGGTTACTACGTTGTTGAATGTTTTGAAAGTTTTAACAAAGAGTGTGACTGCAAGAAGTCCGACTGACCTGATTTTGTATGCACACAATGAAACGTTAAAAAACAGATACCATCACGAGACATAGGCGTCCTATTAGAATTCGAATAAAGTTCGAAACTCGCCTTTTGAAGGACGCCCTCTAGTTCATGGTAGTACTTTTTGAAGTTAGGATTACGTTCCAACGAAAACCCGAGAGTCGGATCTCTTGCAATTCTCTACTGTTTGGTTCATCACTATATACCGTAAATGAATTACAACATTAATAGAAATGCTGAAAAGTGACGTAACGTGACGTCCATTGTCTGATGGAAATACACATATCTGTAAAGTAAATGTAGGCCTATTTTATTTCAGGACGACCCCCACCCATTTCTTCGCATTGCTATATGCTTAGTAGGTTTGCCTCCAAATCGAAATCATGCTTGGATGTGCATAGTGAATGTGAAAGTCTTGGCGGTGATATCCCAGTAATCATAAACGAGGCACACTATAAATGGCTTGTCGACACACTTCTTAACTTGATGTTTGCTCCAGATGCACTCACCATGAATGTTCACAAAACTAACCAAATGGAAAAAATACCAAATCAATGTGCTTACATAAAAGTTGAAGATGGCATATTCTGGAATGATGATGAAATTACCCCAAAAATTAATAATATCAGTAGTTCAATTGATGGACTTATGTGCGAGGAAAGTAAGCCTACAGGTAATAATTTTGATATTTTGCATAGGCCTATTTCTGATTCTCATTTGTTGGTTGCTGATAAATTGTTCAAAAACAAGATAGATATAGGGCCTGCTTAATCTCTAAATGGAAACGAGTGAAAAAAAAAGAGTGAAAGAGTGACTACAGGGACCACTCCTGAATGAGTGAAATAAAAAAGAGTGAGATTTTACTCTTATCAGAGTGGATTTTATTAATTTTTCAATATTTTAAGAATACTATTCATTTAAGAGTGAATTTTCACTGTAGAAAGAGTGAAATTGAAGTGGTCCCGGTAGGCATTCTTTTCGAGTGAAAATTCACTCTTTCACATTAAGAGAGTAGCGGCATACTATAAGAATCGTGCAGGGATATATATTTTTTTTATTGATAATAAACACTATAACGAACGACTAACAAATGATTTATTGTTTTACTCACATTGTTAGGGGGATATACAGTATTTCCCTCACGAAACGCATGTTTTTTAATCACTAACACATAACACCATGTGTAATAGGCTTAGTGTAAAGATAGTCCCGTATTCATTACAGAACGTAGGGAAATGAGCTGTTAGCCCATCGTACTAAGTCTCGGCATTGTGTGCTAGGGTGGGCAGTTCCTTTTCCTCTCTAATAGTGAACCGGGTACTCATACTCCTTGGTGGAAATAAACAAACGCTTAAAGTAAAGTGCCGTGTCCAAGAACACAAGCGAAATGCACAGTGAAGTTTCGAACCACTGTGTGTGCGCTGAACCGTGGAGATCTCCGGTCCCCGGTTCAATTCCCATCGCTGCTCTCCTTGTGCTTTTGCTGGAGGGCTGAAGTGCAAGTTATGATAGCGCACCGTCTTTCGGATGAGACGTTTAATTAAGCCTTGGTCCCGTGTGCATTATGGCCCATGTGCACGTTAAAAAACGCAGTATACTCTTCGGAAAAGAGTAGGAGATTGTCTCCCGGTGTACTGCCCAATCACCACCACTTTCGTGTGTTATCCTTGGTTTTACACCGAATAAATCCATCCATCCAACCCCCGACCTCTAGGTTGAGAGACACATTGCATATGAATAGGATTAGTGTTACTCTACTCACATTATGTGTACTGTGTAACACTGATAATTTTGAAATATCAATTCTGTGCTATTTTTATTTTATTTTATTTTTTATTTCAATTTACACCTAACAGTGGATATCCCACCACTTACACAATGGATTAACAATAAAATTTATATAGGGCCTATAGATATTGATATAAAAAAAGTAGAAGCTCATGGATTCTGATATTGCACACCTTTCAATCCCAATGGGTTTAGACTAAATACTGTCGAAACGTCAGTATTTTTCTTACGACCCGAAAGCATACCGTACTCCTTGTACAATAGACTTAGCGTAAGGGTTGAGGAGCTAAACACGATCTGTTTTTTGTGATGAATAGTCATTATAAAATACATATAGAATGACTGAATAAGACTATGCTAACTTAAAGATACAAATAACCGTAATCATGAATACACATTTTTGACATATTTAAATTGCTTTGATAAAGATATATTGATCGATCAAGCTTTTACGTATACGATGCCAACGCCATACGGAACTATCGAAACTACTTCAAAGCAGACATTTCAAAAAACATCGAACTCACGTCATCGTGATACATTGATTGATCAAGCTTTTACGTATACGGTGCCAACGCCATATGGAACTATCGAAACTACTCCAACGCAGACATTTCAAATAGTATCGAACCCACATCATCCTGTGGATTCAAACAAAGCCACAATATTTCAATCAGCATCGAAAACAAAAACGAAACCGGTAATTAATTTCTTGGCCACAGCCCTTGCCTCTGTTTGCTGTTTTCTTGTTGTAGCTGCTTTGGCTTTGCATTGCAGACGAAAGAGACGTAAAAAATTTAATAACAGGTAATTAAATCTTGTTTATGATACATTAAGACCTGTCCAGACTATCGACTGTTAATTGACAAAAAAAAAATGTTGTACGCCCAAATAAAGTCATGATATGCCTATATATGGTCATGATGTGATGTCATCATGACCATAATTAGGCATCTCACATGTTTTTGTCAAATAAAATTTGATAGGCCTTGTCTGGACAGAGCGTTATAATAATTATCAATACCCTCTGATGCTCTTTTCAGCTTTTGGAGAAGAGCGCATTGATCCCTATTTCTATTACTGTCGTTTACATTGATTTTAATTTAATTTTGGTTGAAAATTACATCTTGCTTCAACGTTTTCACACTATGTAAATATATTTCACTGAATATTGTCTTTTTGTATGCACTCAGCCACAATAAATAATAATAGATCTATATCAACAACACGATATGTTCATTCAGTTCCTAATTGAAGTTGAAGAAAATATGCTTTGTTTTAAATCTCTCCAGATTAAAAATTGCAAAATCAAGTTCTAAAGGAGGTAAGTCGACTTTGCTATCTCTTCATCGTGTACAACACTAATACACTATTAAGCCTGTTTTCCTCTTGGCGAAATTTTTGCGCGAATCAAAGGCGTCGGCTTATGCGCATGCGCATTCACATCTATATCGGAGTTTTTGCAAAGCGAAAAAATGAGCAACCAATTAGAGTTCAGGAAGCGAACCAACTCTGTCGATTCGCACGAATAAATTCGCCTAGTGGAAAACAGGTTTTAGCCTATATTGTTTTAAAAACTTTAGATTGTTTGAGTTTTAAGGAAAATTAATAAACAATATCATTTTAGACAATGCACTATGCACAATAATCTTGGTAATGAAAAAAAAAACTTTTCAAATGTAATAACAGATATTTTGTTGGAAAAGTATTATGATCCATAAAGCTCATTTCCATTTATCATAAGTTTAATATTATCTATACTTTAATGTAGCCATATGTTGTAGATTATTAGTTTTTTTTTTCATTGAATAACAATATTATATTAACGAGCCCCGTCAATAAAACAGACATTATACAGGTTTCCTGTATGATTTGCATATATCCCTGGTTTGCCTCTAAACCCTTCTAAGTGTCTTATCTAGGTGCTCCCGAGTAGACATTTCTCCACCCATCTACACCATTTCAAATACTCCAATCCCAATTTTTCCGGAACCAAAACTCATGGAGTCATTCTGCAGACTTAATATCGATCGTCATATACCATCTTTATCCTCTGGCTGTTAGGAGAAAAGTTTCCAAAGCCTTGTTTGCTTTACGTTTTTCCGGAGGGGGTGGTGGGGTGGGGGAGAGGATTTCCTTTTGGCATGACAACTCACTTTACCATTAACTCCAGGGATAATAATATTATAAGAGAGTGTCCTTCGAACAACTCTTTTTAAAAATTATGCTTATATTGAAGCAATAAGGCTCTCGAACTTTATTTCTAACAGCCTGAGGAGTTTACCGTATATGATAGTAAAAAATCTTCAAAAAATTACATTAGAAATTAATTTTAGTAAAAAGCCTGTAACTCTGCTAAATCGTTTAGCAGAGCAGAGTAAAAATTTTTTCAACTTGCATCTCATTGAAATCAATCAATTTCTTTGTATATTATTCAGGTACTGATACACAACCATAAGGTTTTGCATCCATAAAAACAATATAATATAATCCATTTAAATCTTATTTGACAGTGTATAATGTATTACTGTTGTAGAGACTGGTGGTAATGCAAGAGCCTTCAAGCAGTCTGCTGTTACACAAATCAACGATCTATACGAGTCAACCACTTTTAGCCCAATCGACAGTAACTCTGATCACTCTGCTTCACGGGCAACTTTCCGTAGTGGCGCTGTTGGTTTTGAATTTGACCAATCGTCTGGATACGCCAATTTACGAAATGATGGTTGTATGCCTAGGGCATGTAGGCCTAGGCCTATTTCCAATTCTGATGACACTGAGTCCTACTACACCAATATAAATGGAGATTAAACTTCAAAGAAATGTGATATACAACACAGCAAGTTTATCATAATGACTTCAATCAAAATATACAATCCTGATCATAAAACCCATCGTGTCCCGAACGTGTTGTTGGCGAAAGTGTATTCGGCCAATTTTTTGCCGGCGAATCGTCTGTTGGCGAATTAGCTTTCTGCAAAACATCCCGTCACGGATAATGTATTTTAAAAGCAGTAGTTTGATTTAATTATCGTTTAGGCCTGTCGTTGTTTTGTAACTTTTCTATATCAAGAAGTTAAAATGTATTTTGACAAAAAAATAAGATGGGTATGGGCTGCTAAAAAACCATGAAAAACCCGGTCCCAAAAGAGGTCTTTAATTGGAGGGAGACCTGTACAATATGTATGATCTTGCATTCAATAATTGACGAGAAATAAAAATTGCTCTCAATATCATATTTGATTGAAAGCTTACTAAATATTAATATAACGCAATAACCATTACAACCACTGAATAGCTGCTATACAAATGTTAATCTATCCGGTATCCTCCATTGCGTTCTTTGGAGAGCCTACTTAACACTGCCGCTTCAAGAAACTGTACCAAATCATATTCATATGTAAATGTATTTTCGAAGGAATTATAAGCTTACAAGATAAAAACTATTTGAAATAGGCCTATACCGGTAAAGGAAAAAATTGTGGTGGAACTAATGGGAGAGATAGAGGCGTTCAATTATGTTTCGACCTGCTAATTTTATAATTTAAAAGAACATGCTGTACTCAATAAACAGTTGTTAAAATATTGTTTTCAATTTTCAGTGGATTTACTTGCTCAAGTTCGTCGTGTTACCTAATATATCCTACAAGTAACAATGGTTGGGAATACCAAGATCCAAACGGAGACATTATTAATGCAAGTATGAACGAAACATGAAATTATTTCAGGTTTCTGCCTGTTTAGTAAACACAATAATTATATATATATATATATATATATATATGATTTTAAAAATGTTACACCAAAAAGACCAAACAATAAAACTGATACAATTCAAAAACACACTTAAAAACACATTTGATAACAAATTATCAGGTACAAAGATATTACATGAATAAATATTACAAGAAATAACTAATAATTATTCCCAATATTACATTGATTTTTACAGATGATAATGTTTATGACTCACCGAGCTGCTATAAATATATAAAATTAAGCAACAAAAACGGAGCGTGTATTGATGCTCAGAATGAATGCGAAAAAGCGGGCGGCGGCACCACAGTAATAAACAGCATTGAGGAATACGAGCAGTTGACAGAAAACGTGCTTCAAATTCTAAATTTCGGAGAAGATAGTACATTCAGTGTGTATGTACAAAACCTCCAACTAGATGGAATAAGTAAAGGGTGCGCAAAAATTAAAATAGAGGATGGAGTGTTCAACGATGTAGACATTGCAAACACTGAATGCACTACAAGTCATTTGATAGACGCTATTGTTTGCGAGTCCACGGGTAAGTAGGCCTACTTGGTCGTGGGGTGGCGCAGTGACAACCCGTACCTCCCAAATTATACTGTTTGATTATATTAGGTTTGATCTTTGGAAAAGATCTATAAATGGACAATGATACTGCTTAGTATGAGTGGAATTTAGGACATGATAATGTCATATCACACTAATTTGTCACAAAACCTCGATAGAACAGCAGATCTTTTAGCCTTAAATCGGTCAAAGAGCGTCAATTACAACGCTTCTCTGTTTTCTTCCTAGAATTAAGCTCGAAAAGTATAATTTCCAGCCCAATATCTAATCTCTCGTTCTTAAGTAACGGATGAATACATTTTGTTAATCGCAATTTTATATGCTAATTTTGGGACATTTAACCAAGTACAATTCCTAAGAAATTACACATTGTTTTTGGACTTCCTTCATCCATATTTTTATCGAAATGATTTATGTTTTTTTTTTGTTTTTGTTTTTGTTTTTTTTTTGCTTTTATATTACATTTTAAAGACGTGAATGTGGAAATATGTCTAAACGTGTCAACAAACAGAGCAATGCAAACTAATCCAACACCGGAACTTCCGACAACAGAAGCGGTAACAGAAGAGAGTACCAACTTGGTTGCTATTGCAGCGCCAATTGTTGTGATCACAATCCTAATCATTTTACTAAGTTTCCTGTTTATCAGACGCAGAACGCGAAGAAAACAACCAGGGTAATAATGTTAGTACAAGGCCTATACATAAGATGTTATCGATATTTCAATATAAAACTAAAGTATTATTCTTTATGTATTCTTATGAATTACTAATGATTTTATACTATTAAATCAAAATACATTTAGTACAGTAATGCTAGGATTTACCGTCATAATTATCACTGTTTATTTTTAGTTAAAGATTGAACACTACTACTACTTTGGTCTTATGAAAAGCAGTAGGCCTATATAAGAAAAACATGTTATCTTTAACAATTAAACAAACGTTCAGGTAAATGATATATTCAAAATAAAACTTTATCAACCGTTCAAGTTAATGAAGGGAACTTAATAGGCTCGAAATAAAACATTTAGTGCCGTACATCATAATAAAAAAGAAAGGTGCTATAAATAAACAAAATAAAAAGTGAATAAAAATACAATACCGTCAATAATCGTTATAAACATTCATGTAAGTGATATATTCAAAATAAAACTTTATCAACCGTTCAAGTTCATGAAGGGAACTTAATAGGCTCAAAATAAAACATCCACTGCCGTACATCATTATAAAAAAGAAGGGTGCTATAAATAAAAAAATAAATAAGTGAATAAAATACAACAATACCAAGTACTAAATCTGTAAAATCACAGACTGCAATGTTTGTAAATAATTACGTTATTTACCATTAGTGCAAAATGTTTTATTACCAGGTCTAATTTATTTGTACAGAAATGACGAACCTGTAGACAAAGTTGAATACAATGTTGAAGACGCATCCTTACAAAAGAATAACGGTAGAGATCTGAAGCAGGGTACTACTACAAATGAAGCTGTGTACGAGGTAATAATAGATGAAGTCGAACACCATGGTACTGCAGTTGAAGTCGAATATAATGATACCACAGTTGAAGATGACTATAACGATACTGCAGTTGAAATCGAATACCACGAAACCTCAATTGAAGTGGTATACCAGAATTCTAGTAAGCTGTTTTTGTAAATTAACTTTTTGAGGAAAAAATTGTACCCATCGGTATTTGAAATGATGTTTCGTTTTGCTTTCTTCAATGGGTACAGTAGGCTTAAGTATCAGTATTGTATATACAAATAAATGTAAATATATAATCGTATACAAGTATCTCATTCGAGATCTAACAAGCTGAAAATAATTCACAGAAGAAGGGGTTTTATAGATAAAAAATAAAAGGAACTCAAATGCTATTGGCACTTGGATCACCACAACGTCTTCGTGGTTATGACGGTAAACGATGAGTTTCATATATGCATGTATGTATGTATATATATATATATAATAAATATATATATAATATATATATAATATATATATGTATGCCTATATTAATTATATATAATTAACAAAGATTGAGCACTCTGCTTCTATGGGTAAGGAATGCGGATGGAGTATGTGGGTAGGTGGATGTGATGGTAAAAGTGTAAGGGTGCATCGCCAATGAATTACAGCTAAAGAAACACATAATCGTGGTTTGCAGTTGTTGTATATTGAAGAAACCACAGCAGCTTATGATATCGTCACTTAGACTTCCTCGTGTGATAAAATAGGCCTATAATACACCTGTAATACAAATTCAAAATAGGGACAGTAAAAGAAGAAAATGTATATTAAATCAGTGGCAATGCATCATACACTGTCAATAAAAAAGTATGTCAAAAAGTATCTTAAATTACTTGTTATCTCATCTTAATGGTATAGGCTTGTTGACATTTTTTGCAGGCGTTGACAGAAGCAAACGGAATAAAAGAGGTAAAGGAATTACAAATACAAAATAAAGTTGGTGCTCATCAGACTTGTTCATCAGGTACCGTAGTCTTTAACCATGACGTCACAATGGCTGGACCTCCAGTTGAATATGACTCTGTCGACGATATTGGCCTTCCGTCACATGAAGGAACATACGCACGAATACATTTAAACATTGGATCACGAGTCCTGTAGTACATCACTTTACAATAAAGATAATAAATTAAACAATAAAAGCGAAAACGATACTGAAATGACGATGTAATTTAGGTAGGCCTCTTACAACAAACGCGTGATCTAAAACTAATTGCGGAAGAAACTTAAATGAAACAGTAGGCCTAGGCCAATCAACTTCTAATATTACATGAATGTGTATTAGCAGAAACATACCTCTTATCAAAAATTACCAGGACACCATCGTGTATTATTCCACGCTGCGACACGGCATACAACAGTCCGGGACAAATTTTGAATTTATAAGATCTGTCTAAATTCCACATTAGTGACGCAGAATGCAGCAGTGGGCGAAATGTATTTTGGTTTTTGCTTGGAAAATGACAATGGTTGGTGCAATATGCCCTTCGTAAGTACTGTAATGTATATCAATGTATTTATAGGCATATTAGGCGTAACACTAATTCGTTTAAAACTGGGCTGGAAGTTGTCATGTTGCCGCTTGTCTTGTATTTATTACATTATTAAATAAACTGATTATCATTTGAAAATCAAAGGGAATATATTTCTTGTTGGGGAATAAACTAAAAATATGATAGCTTTAAGATTAACAAGTATTTTATTTTGTTATGCAAACTGGAATAAAGTTTGTCTGCTCGATGAGTGATTTTTCAACATTCAACACCAAAAATTATGGCATTTGCAAGAAAAGAAAAGTATTGATACATTACGCTATGAAGTTACTTGTTCTTTTGGGAAATGTTTCTATAATATTTGGATTTGAAAAAATTGCTCACGTTGAAAAACGTTATTTAAGTATTACAATGTATTATATTTATCCCGGTTTAAATGAGCAATATTAATAGTAATACTAAATACTAAAGCAAAATGTTATGATCCTAATTTGTATCTTAGGCTGATGCATTGTGATATCTACCTTGCTTAAAAGATAGAGTGAAGAATTGAACGGACTCTGAAAAATCTTTTCTGACAATGACCAGAAACAATCTACATTATCATATTATATTTTTGAGAACCTTATAACTGTTCGATGGTGTTATTTTACCAAAGGTGAACCTAATTTATGTTGAAGATGATGTGTGGAATTTTAATATACGTTACTACAGCCTATTATGCAACATGTGATTATAGAAATAAAAGACTTTGCCAAAGAAAAAAAAAACAATGTAGATACGAAAACTGGTGATTTGATACGTGAGGCCCAGGGTCGAAGCCCCGGTGGGGTCAGCGAAAGCCCCGAAGGATTTTTATGTTTTGTGAGACTAAATAATGCAATAAAAGCAGTTATGTTCGAAACAGATCCGCAGCAAAACATTCCGTCTGAGTCTGGGTGGGTCTGCAGTGCATTAGTTGGGTTGTAGGACTCGTTCTGGAAATTCGAGGTGAGGGGGGTTCGCCAGAAAAGAGCGGTGTTTGCCCGAACCATAAACCACCCCACCATTTTTCCGGTTACGGGCCTGAACTTTTACCGTTATACCAAAACCGCAATATTATGCAATCTGACGCACTCACCCCAAAACTGATAATTATAGTTTTTAACGTCACTCAACACGCTCACTTCAGACAATAATATCATGTTCCATATTGCATATACTTCTTACTTCAGTCTCTGTCCCACCCACATTCGAATGTAGCCCTCCTTATGATTCCTCTATTTCTTTCTATCTGCTTATTTTGCCGATGTCTTGGCGAGTAAAGATTTTCATTTGCATTATTTTTAAGGGGGGAGGGGGTTCGCCAGAAAAGAGCGGTGTTTGCCCGAACCATAAACCACCCCACCCTTTTCCGGTTACGGGCCTGAACTTTTACCGTTATACCAAAACCGCAATATTATGCAATCCGACGCACTCACCCCAAAACTGATAATTATAGTTTTTAACGTCACTCAACACGCTCACTTCAGACAATAATATCATGTTCCATATTGCATATACTATCTTACTTCAGTCTCTGTCCCACCCACATTCGAATGTAGCCCTCCTTATGATTCCTCTATTTCTTTCTATCTGCTTATTTTGCCGATGTCTTGGCGAGTAAAGATTTTCATTTGCATTATTTTTAACGTGTCTGACGTCACAATTTTTACATAGCACTATGATGTCGCATGTGACTAATATCCACCTTCTTCCGTGCATTAATTTCAACAAGCTGAATCTCGAATAAGACATTTAGGCATGTGGGAAAACCCAGAAAATGTAAGCGGAATAATACAGAGTTCTTTGTACTATATACAGCCCTGCTTATATGCAGCTTCACAGAATAGTAAAACATTTACTTTGAAAAGTCTGTGCACCTTAAATAAGTACATGGTCAGGTTATGTCTAAATGTATCTAATTGTAAACTTTTAACAACACTCTTCATCAATCGGCTTTAAAGCCAGGCTACGGAGGGAAAAAACGACAAGGGTGTTTGACGAAAAACTTGGAAATGGTGAATGAGATACAGATTTTTGAATATTTAAGAACTGTGGCAAAAAATGTTGGTAACTCCATTTTTCTCCCAGTAAAATGTATATATGTTTGTATTGTTATCATTATCATTATTATTTGTATTATTATTATTACAGTGGATTTACTTGTTCAGGTGTGAAGTCATGTTACCTTATATACCCCAGTATTAATGGTTGGGAATATCAAGATTCAAACGGAGTCATTCATGATTCCTCGGGTATGAATAACAAATTATCTCAATACAGTATTGTAAACACAATTTATATTGTCCTAAATATTTTATTCTCATTATAAGTAAGTGAATCGCTAATTATTTACAAAAAGTTGTTATGTTACGAAAGTCTGAGGAAATAATATTTATATATATCATTATAACAATGATTCTTATTTTTATGTATTGTTTACAGTAGATGATGTATACACATCGCCAAACTGCTACAAATATATAAAAATGAACGGAACAATGCAATCATGTATTGATACTCAACGTGAATGCAAACAGCTAGGTGGCTCAATCACCGTAATAAACAGTATTGAGGAATACGAACAGTTGACAAGAAACGTGCTCAATATTCTTACACCCTTCCAAGATAGAAACTTCAATGTACATAACCAACAGGATGACATAAGCAATGGATGCGCAGCAATTACGGTCGAGGATCAATTATTGTTAAATAATATTGTAAACATTGTGGACATCGATTGCTTCACAGCTCATCTGGTAGATTCTATTATTTGTGAATCATCAGGTAGGTTTTTGGCAAAGAACTTAAAATAAGCAGAAGAATGCAGAGCTCTTACGTAGTTTGCATTAAAATTGATGGGACTTCCGCCCTCCCGCGGAGTTGAGTAAAAATTGAATTTGACAGAGTATTAGAGTAGAGAAACTACCGGAAACAAACAAACCCGATTATAAGATATAGCGCCGCCGCTCGGATGGAGGAAATTGCTCTCATCGCGAACTGTTCTATCTTCTTCTATTTATTATATTTGGCTTTGGTCAGGTAGGGATTAGAAAAATCCCTAGAAGACTATTCCTCAATTGCAATGGTTAAGATTAAAAGCTGAAAAATACTCAACCATAATTATTATCCATAATATCGTATGGGTGGGGGTTGTTACTGTTTTGATATCTGTTATTCGAGAAACACATGTAGCCACCGGTATTAGGAGCAATGCAACTTGTTAATATCAAATCGGATATACATTTTGGACATATTGAATATACACTTTAGAGTAAAGACCAACTTAGACAGCGTCGTACGACGCAGCCCGACCGATTTGTTGTCATGTCGGGTCTGTGTGACGCGATGGTTTGCATCTGGGGCAGTCGCGTCGTAGAATATCAAACATGTTTAATATTCACGACGGCTTAAGACTGTCCTCGACGCGATTTTTCCCGTACGAAACACTTGCATTAAACTCCACTCGGGTCGTCTCGACTGACTCGACTAAAAAATCTCTTATTGCAGAATTCAGGAGGTTCAAATGTTATCAACCAAAATAAAAGCACGTCTACAAAACTTCTGAGACAATGTCGCTGTCTGATCTGATTAAAAAAATACATTGATGTCACCATGCATATAATAACTAATGCCGATAGGCTGTTTAAAATGAATGTAATATCTGATTGAGCTGCACGAGTAATAAAAAGTGTTATTTGAACTTGAGTTACATACTGTGGAAATTTTTATTCTTTAGTTAGGCATAGGTTTTGGATATACTACAGGCCCATAACCAGGGGG
>NW_022707033.1:795968-796993 GCF_011630105.1 Anneissia japonica
AAAAAAAAAAAAAAAAAAAAAAAAACAAACAAAACAATCCTGTTCAAATAATCTTTATAGACAGTAGCAACTTTTAATACAAGTTTCAAGATGGAACTCTTATTTATGTGGTCAGCGCAATTGGTTGGTCGTTAACATCTTCAAAACGCTCCACTTTTTTTACAAATTTGAACCCCCAAAAAATCCTAGTTACGGGCCTGTACTAGAACTACTAAAAATTATACATAATAGCGAGAGTTTAAATTTGTCATGTACCGGTACTAAGAGAATGTATTTACTTAGAACTTAACAGTTTTAGAAGGCCACTTTGAAAGTACAAATATGAAGGAAAAGAGCAGCATTACTTGATCAAATGAAACAGGGTGACAGTTATTTTCAAATTAAAAGAGCTGAGAACAGACAGCTCTAAAATACTAGATGCCATAGGAGCTGCCAAAGTACTACTAGCAGCTGTTGTTTATACCAACAATTTAATAACATACAAGAAGCTCATAGATATTACAGACTACATCGCCTAAGTCGGTAAGATTTCATAGCTCTCCCGTATAGGTAAACATAGGCCTATAGAAAGAACAATGTAGTAATAGTAATGTCGAGCGTCACGACATCGCGAAGTGCCTGCTCTTGTTCTTAATAATTTAAATTTAGTATCGTATCAAACTCGAGTCGAGTCAATCCTAGACGGCCCGAGTGGAGTTTCATGGATATGTTTCGTGCGGAAAAAAATCGCGTCCCCGACGATGAATCGCGTCGGGCTGCGTCGCACGACGCTTTCTTATGTTTTATGTTGGGAGACTTCCCTGAAATTCAGCCTTGTTGAGTGAAATAATAATAAAGAAAAGAGCCACCTGCCATTAATTATTTGAAGAAATACACTTAACGAAAGTATGACCTATATTATATTACATTATTCTAATAATCAATCAAACTTTGCAATACTGGATAAAGTTTATAAACATACCCAGCAAAATTGCAACCACTATTCACGCTGACGTCATTTGGTCTTGTTATGACGTCAGGACAGT